>NW_027507784.1:70584669-70654669 GCF_037356315.1 Lithobates pipiens
CAAGTTCTTCTCACTTTACCTTGCACACAACTGTCTTTCTGAAGGCTTGGCAATAACAGATCAATTAGCGAGATGGAATTGCAACTTGAGATACGAATTGCATTGTTAAGGGACGCAGTTTTCAAGTGATAATAATGTACTTTTTTTTTGATGAGTGAGCTTCCTCTGTAAAATAAAGAAAAGAGAGATTTGTGTATAAATATGAAGTTATTTTTGCCTGCAGTCTAGTTGCCCAAGCTGACCCCTGTTTTAAAATAAATTCCAAGGGCATTGCTGCTGAGATTCTGTTTCCAAGGCCAAAAAAACGTTGGCTTGGAGGACCTTTGTACACTATATATCCAATGACAAGTGGACATTGGAAAGAGAAACACAAATTTTGTCTTTTTTTTTTTTATTTGATTTTTTTGTGACTTGCAAGTCCCTGAAAAATGTTGCAGCATATTAGGAAATAAGCTTTAAGATGTAGGAAAAAGCTTGTTTTAATTATGTGGGCGATTAGTATTGAAAAGCCAGGTACTAGCTGTGGAAATCTGAAGCAGATTGTAATGTCATTAAAAATTGTTGGAGTTAAAAGAGCAAAAAAAAGGTGAAAAATAATAATAGAATAAGCAAGATATTACGTTTTTTTTTTTTAAAACAATAAATTTGTTAATGGATCTCATTTTAAAGCAATTAATATTTCCTGTGCTTTTTTTCTATACACAGGTAGTTATGCCTATTGAGCATCTTTTGCATTCTTTAAAAAAAAAAAAAAAAAAAAGAGTTTTAAAGAAACATGTGACACAGATTTGTGATTCTGTTCCCAGACGGTCCAGGAACATTGGTACAAAAAGGGATTATCCCTACACCTTCAGCTCCCCCCCCTCCCCTTCTCTTCTATCCCCATGACCCAAGCGATGGAGGATTTAGGCAGATTTACTTCAGTAAACACCTTTGGACACTTGGGGAGGGGTGGGGGGGGTTCAGGATTCGGTTTGCAAAGGGAGCCTTTTGTTAAAGAGAGGTTTTACTGGGCAGCTGTGATATTAACCTACAGAGCAATGCTGGAAAAACTGCTTAACTCCTTGTGAATTAAGTACTTTCACTCAACAGATAAGATCTGCGTTTTATTGAGTTTTCTTTCAAGATCCCTAGACGTAATTGTTCCCAAAGAATTTACATGTTAAAAAAAAAAAAAAATCCCTGGTACAATGCTAGCCCATCTCTGTACCCCCTGTGTGATGAGAGGCCTGTGTGCTGGAGAGATCAGTGGGTATGTGGTCTGCCCAGCGGGGTAAGGCCAAAAAAAAAAAAGAGCCCCCCCACCCAGAATCCCAAAACTTCACTCACTGGATGTCATCAGACTTGTCAAAATAACTCTCTCGTCTCTGCCGCCTGCAACAGAGATGTAACATGTTCTCGGTGCAGGGCTGCTAAAGCTTGGGCAATTTACTGAACAGAGGAGACAGTCGCTTAATACTTCCCTAAACATATGTTTCACTTACCCAACGGGGGCTAGCAAAAGCAGAAAAGACAAGGGCTATGCCTATCACAGGCTTCGGTTATATGAAGCTATAAGTCATACATTCATGAAGTTATATATGATCACTGTTGTAGGATAGTAACAATTATTACTACTCTACTAAGTGAGAGGCATACAGGGGTTGTAACAATGTTACACCAAATCTAAATGTTGGGTTTATATGAGCTTTGCGTATCAGAGGCTTTGAATGTATAAAAGATATAAGTCACAAATGCATGAAGTTATATATGATCATTGTTTTAAGATAGTAATGACTTTTTCTACTCTACAAAGTGAGTGGCATACAGGGGTTGTAACAATGTTACACCAAATCCAAGTGTTGGGTTTATATGAGCTTTGCATATCAGAAGCTTTGAAGGTATAAAAGCAATAAGTTATGCATGCATGACATTATATATGACTACTTTTGTAAGATTGTAACAACTATTTTTACTCTGCAAAATGTACCCAACAATGTTGGGTTGTAACAATGTTACACCAAATCTAAATGTTGGGTTTATTTGAGCTTTGCATATCACAAACTTCGGAGGTATAAAAGCTATAAGTCATACATACATGAAGTTATATATGATTATTAGTTTTAAGATATTAATGACTTTTTCCTACTCTACAAAGTGAGAGGCATAGAGATGGTTGTAACAATGTTACTCCCAAAATCCAAGTGTTGGGTTTATATATATGAGCTTTACATCTCAGAGAGGCTTGGAATGTATAAAAGCTATAGGTCGTACATGCATGATGTTATATATGATCAAGGTTGTAAGATAGTAATGACTTTTTCTACTTTACAAAGTGAGAGGGGTTGTAAAAAATATTACACTAAACCGAGGTGTTTAGTGTATAAAGCCAATGCCTTTCCGAGGCATTCCATTTATACAAGCTATGGGTCATATATTCCTAAACTTATATATCATTACTGTTGTAAGACATTAACGTCTTTTTCTATTGTAAATAAGGGACATAAAGGTGTTGTAACAATATTACACCAAACCCAAGTGTTGTTGAGTATTGTATGTCTGTTAAGTTTGTTGGGCTAGAGTTTTCATTTTGATTTTGATGATAATATTGATTATTCATAATTATAGTTAATATTGTCTTGACCATACACCAAACCCAAACCCGGAAACCTGTAGTTTAGAATGATATGTGTGATTATAAAATGAAAAAGGACATGAAATGTTATCACTTTTTAAATTTGTTCTAAACTATCTCCAGTCTGTTCCCGTGATATTCTATGCGTCTGGGTTTGGCTTAAGGTCAAAGTGTTTTTAACTAATAGAATGAATGACTGATAATATTACCTTTGTGCAAAAAGCAAAATTAAAGCAAGCTCTAGCAAAACAAACCTAGCATACATACAATACTCACACACGTATATACCCAACGCTTAAACGTCTTAGGAATTTTTGAGATTCAAAAACATCATACAGTAAGTCAGTACTAAAACCTGCCCGTAGTAAAATGCGTTATTCTTTTTTCCCAGTTTA
This sequence comes from Lithobates pipiens, assembly GCF_037356315.1. NCBI lineage: Eukaryota > Metazoa > Chordata > Amphibia > Anura > Ranidae > Lithobates > Lithobates pipiens. The sequence goes on from NW_027507784.1 coordinate 70,587,679, forward strand.
CAAATGTAGCTGCCATTATGTAATTAGACCTTAAATTAGAATGTATTTTTGGAATTGGCAGGCCTTCTTGTATCTCAGTGTTCGGCAACTTAGAATAACAGCCCATTTTCGGTGAATACGGAACAGATATTCCTCCGCTCTCAGGTGCACTTATCGTACAATTATCCAACTTTAAACTTCCGCACGCCCCCCAGTTTTTTGAACACATTGGCATCTGCGTACAGCTGTTGATTTGGAGCGTCTCCACGTACAGGTGTTGCTTTGGGTTTAAAGACAATTCCCTTGTTGAGTTTGGAACGCCAAGTGTCACTGTGGGAGCAGTTAGCTAGGTGCGAACATGCAGTCTATGAGATGTGACAGGATTCAAGGTGTCTGTTATGTCGTTACACCTTGTACGCAGACAGTTCCCCTTTGTCACAGCCTCCCGGTGATTTGACAGCGCGGCTGCAGATCAACTTCCCTGGTAGGTGATACAGCAGTTTTCAAAGAGAGCTTTACACGCGGAGCCCCCTTCCTAAAATCCACTGTGACAGAGACTCGGTACAGTGATTATGAAATGTCAGAGTGTATCTCGGGGTTTTGTGTGTGATATATACGAAGCTTCAGGGCCTTGCGATGGCTAGGGTTAATTTGGAAGGTATTTAAGATGACCCCTTACCCACTTTTACATAGCGTCAATGTATTACGCAGCAGAAAACGGTGAATGGTTTGCATCAGGGTGGCTCACGGTCTAATGTTTCAACACACTCTTACGGTCGTACATGTCTAGAGGACAGTTTAGGCCACGGCCAGTTAAATTCCAGAATGCCTTTCGGTTGTGGGAACCAGAGTTCCTTGCAAATTCATGGAGAGCATGCACACACAGAGATGGGATTCAGGTTGTAGCTGAACTCAGGATATCAGTGCTGCAAGGACCTTTTCTGACATTCCTGAAACATTCTCAATAACAACCAAAAACTTCGTTATTTCTACCAGTAGGATATCTCATAGTGACACCTTTTGCAAACCTTATGCAAACAACTGTTAGGTTATGATAAGCATACACAGGAAGATGTTTTTTTTTTTTTTCCCAGTAGAAAATCCACCGACCAATCAGTTTGAAGGCACCATGCTATAATTTAACCCTGACAGCTTTTACTAGTACTCATCAAATGATGCCTCGGCAAACAGGTTTTAGACTTTATAAGTCTAGTTTTCATTATTTAAATCACTTGCCTGCACAGAGACAGGATCGATTGAGCAGTTTCGGCAACCGTCTATAAAAGTCATAGCTTCAGTAGCCTATTGATGGTCAACTGCTATGCGCTTTGTGGAACTGAAGAAAAGGTCTCATATGTGGTAGTCCTGTAGAATCTCTGTTAAAGAACGACCAGTAACAATTTGGTTGTAATAGTTTTGCAGAAAACTAGTGCACAGAACAAGAATTGTTCAAGTCTGAGCTAGACCATGCAGCCGTTACAGCACCCGTCGCTGCTGCTTCTTCTTCTTCTTCTTATTATTATTATTATAGATGTTTTTAGCCTTGACAAGTTATACAGCACTGAACATATTGTACAATCACATCAGTCTCTGCACTCAAGGAGCTTACAATCTAAGGTCCCTATCTCAGATATGTACAATATAGACAGGAGCCAATTAACCTACCAGCATGTCTTTGTAGTGTAAGAGGAAACTGGAGTACTCAGAGGGTACCCTTGCATGCACAGGGAGAACATGCAGACTCCATGCAGGTAGTGTTTTGGTTGGCATTCGAATCAAGGACCCTACTACTGCAAAGCCAGGAGTCTTTGGCTTCAAATCTTTCCGGTCATAAGGATTCATGGTGGATGTGCTTGCCAATGATCAGCTTCAGGTTATAGAACGCACAAAATGTGCATGTTAATTGAAACCGAATTTTCAAATTCTGATTTTTTTTGTCAATTGTTTTTATCTATACATGCACAGATTATTGTAAGAGGTTGTTGAGGTATTCCACACTTAGTATCAGGATGCAAATTTTTGCTTTCATTTTAATAAGCACCACATCCAATTTGTACACGATCTTGCATGTAGGGTGTAGTAACGAGAATGCAGGAGTGTCAGAGGTGCTTGCATATACCCACAGCTGAATTAAAGCCCCTTGCTACAAAAGCAAAGCTTTTACTACCCACATGCATAGTTTAGCCTCAGCAGATTTTTTTTTTTTTAATTGACAAGGCTTCATGTCTGCAAATTGGTTGACAGATCTACAAAAACTTCTCATTGCCACACAACTGGGTCCTGCTCCCCCCCCCATTCAAGCCGGTGTTCTGCACCATATACCTGGGGAAGGGGTCATATCCCTCCCTATGTTAGGTCTGCCACACAACTTGATTTCTCTCATTCAGCCCACTGGCCAAACAACATGGATGGAGGAATCTTCATTACTGGCTATTGCAGGACTTTGAGCCATCTATGACACCCTGCAATCACTCTCCAGTCTATAGTTTCTGCTAAATCTAAAGGAAATTGCACCATTGGATCGTTATGTGTATGGCCAGATTTTTTGTCCAAGATTTGATGATATCATCGCCTTAATCAGCCAGAAACTTCCCAGTTGATAAGATTTGCCAATGAAGCAAACTAAAGAAAAGGGAAACATATTACCTCATTCCTGCCCTAGAATCCAAGACTTTATTAGCCATGCTATTTAATGTGCCCTTATACAAGTTAGATCAGATGTAATAGTGATTCCTGGGCGCCAGCATTGTAAGTCCCAGGGTGGCACAGGCACCGTGCAAGCTGGCAATGACTGTCTGGTTGGCAGAAAAGCCATCTGTCAAATCATCCAATAATGAAGTGTTATGTTATTCGTATGAACAATCAGGCATAAAGCATTGCTTCTGAAATAAAAATAAAACACAAATGAATCTACATTTATTTAAGAAACTAGGTGATCAGGCAGTGGGTGCCTGTTTATTGATGCAGCACTTTACATGCAGTTTGTGTGTGTGGTATGTGTCTTTGTTGACCTACTCATAGTAAGTGCAATACAAGTATGCTTATTTAATTACATAGCTAACAGCAATGCTGTGAACTAATTCAAGGCAACCAATCGGAAATCAGCAGTAAAAAAGCTTGGAGCGGGTAGATCGATGGAAGCTGATTTCTGTTCTTTATGCGTTCCTACACACAGCTGCTCTTTATACTTTGGCCTTATTCCAAAAGACTTCCAAAATCCTAAGTGCTAACTAAGTGCAACCAATCAGAATTTACTCTGTTGAAGTCAAACCAGCAAATGATGGTTTCTGATTGGTTGCTGTTAATCTTGACATGACTATAAACAATTGGTAGTCTTTATTGAATATGGCCAGAAGTTAATAAATAACTAATAAATTATCTAAATTCCCAAAAACCGAGCCCACTTGGGTTTGCCATAATAGGCTTTCAGATTGTAAGCTTCATGTTTGACAGCAGCTAGCGAAATTAACTGCTGGATTGCCTCGGCATCTGTACTCACCCCATAGTAGATTCAATAGCATAAAAAAAATCACCCAAGAGGCTCTACAGCATCTGGAATTTATTAAGGATTAAATATAACTACTTAGGAGGTGAGACTGCAGGTCAAAGAGGACACTGCCCCCATTGCCCTTGATTAACAATATCCAAATAGATTTTGGAATTTTTTTGCCTGGTAGTATTTCTCGAAGGTGCCCTTATTTTTGATAAAATGGGTGACTTCAAATCTATCGACTCCAAACTATAATGCCCACAAATGTAAGATGAATTTGACCCAATCTGTCCAGTTGGAAATGATCGTATGTTTGTGGGTTCTCCTTGACCTTTCCAGACCTCTCCTAGCTTGGAGTAAGGTGGACCTAAGATTCATTTCTGTTCTCCACATTCCCTCCATCATAGGAATACCCATGCACTCTTGTATGATCCAAACATGTTTATAGATGGATTTTTTTTTTCAGAAAGATTTTTTGGGGAATTTGGCTTGTGTCTACATGTTTCACAACTGGCATCTAGATTACCTGTAGTAACCCATTACATGTAATATTCCTTTAGCAGAATCTACGAAAGCAAATTCTTTTTTGTTTAAATGTAAAAGAGTATTGCTGCATGGAGTGCCTAGCAGAAAGCAAGATGAGCTACACTGCACAACTTAGGAGCTTTGGTCATAGATAACCACACAGGAAGAGAGGTATAAGATACTAGAATCTTCTAGAGAAAAGGGAAATACTCAGGTTACATCATGTGGTGAAAGGTGCGGTCATTTCGCAACAATGTCACGAAGATTTAGAAACAGGAAAAGAGAGGTCAGGATTTATTAGATATAACTTTGAATAAACGTGCTGATGTAATAAATTAATTGCAGGCTTAGGTCAATAGACTTTATGAAACAATTCAAACATTTCATTAATCAGTACTACGAAGGGTAACTAGAATGCCATAGGCCGCCCAAACGTGTCACACAGATACGATTACCTTTATTAATGGCTTGGTACTAGTATCCCGTTTAGCACTATGTGGGGAAAAGGAAGAACAAATATGGCTCAGTGAAAAAAAAAAGGTGGTTCTCGACTTATTAGGAGGATATACAAAACTGATTCTTAGATATGGTTTACTTTTTCCATCAATGTATATAAGCCAGAATCTGGGAGTTATTTATTGAAAGCATTTATAAGGACAATTTACTAAAACGGGTGCACACAGAATCTGATGCAGCTGTGCATAGTAACCAATCAGCTTCTAACTTCAACTTGTTCAATTAAGCTTTGACAATAAAACTTAGAAGCTGATTGGTTACTATGCACAGCTGCACCAGATTCTGTGTGCTCCAGTTTTTGTAAATATCCCCCATAAATTTTTTTTTCTTTTAAAACCCAATTGGGATTTGTTTCTTTGGTAACAGGTTTCCCTTAAAGTTAACCTGCCTGCCATTTTAAAGGTTTAAATCTAGTCCTGCCTAAGAGCAGGCATTGCACCTTTGTTATCTGGAAACCCTTATCCTGGCAAATTTGTTATTATTTGTTTAATATTATTAGGGGCCTGACTTCTGGGCTAAGCCGTGACCAACTGCCATCTCTTTGTCCAATGTGAGCACTCTAGGAGCCGGTTATTGGACAGTATGCAAGCAGTTTTGGCAGGGTTTAGATCAGATATCAGGGAAGTCAAACTAAATCAGAGGGGCACAATGGACATGGTTTTCAGTGTGTTATTAGCAGACACTGTTGGTCAAAAATCATATAATGTGAATAAAAGAGTCGTTTTCGTCAGTAGCAGCCAGTCATTTATCACCATACATTTTCCAAAAAAACCAGCAAGAATTCTGATTGGCCAATATGGTTAATAACTGTAATTTTGTGCTCATTTCCTTCGCTCTAGTTCTGAATCACTCCTTTTGCGGTACACGCTAAATTACAAAACGTTCAGGTTGAATGCTGGGTTCTTTTTAAGGATATTATTCCCTTAAATTACCTTGACGGTTCATCCAATGAGTATTGGAGGTACTCATATGGTTAAAAATTTTAAATTTCCACATTCAGCAGTTGTGGAGTTAACCAAATATATGTTCCAAAAAAAGAAGAAAAAAAAAACACTTTGGGGGGGTATTTACTAAAACGATTGCAAACAGAATCCGGTGCAGCTGTGCATGGTAGCCAATCAGCTTCTAATTTCAGTTTGTTCAATTAAGATTTGACAATAAAACCTGGAAGCTGATTGGTTTCTATGCAGAGCTGCGCCAGATTTTCCATACTCCAGTTTTAGTAAATCTCCCCCTTTATTATTATTATTATTACTATTAGTATCATTATACATGATTTATTTAGTGCCAGCAGTTTGCTTTAAGTCAAAGGTAATGCTTAGCAGAGTTTACCGTTTAAACCTGTGAACCTCAGATGGTTAAATAAATAAATGACCGGAAGCTGTGATCTTTTTTTTTTCTTTTGCACATTAGAAGTGACAACTCAGGGTTGCACATTGGTTGATAATATTTTAGCATTAAAAAGAGGAAATAAAGTATCAAAGCAAGCAGCCAACAGTACGAGGTGTGCAGTTTAACACTTGCACATTGAATAAGGGTGAGGTAGCCATGGCTTGTGAGTTTAGACCCCAGTTGATACGTGTCAGTAAATTCTTTGATAGGTAAACTGAGGTTAGGATGTTTCAGGGACTGTCAAACTGTAACACTGAACAAAAACCTCCACTGGGACCAGGGTGAGAAACGAACTCCATGGCTTTTTCTGTCCCTGGTCCAGGATTAATTTCCACTACCTCGGCTCATTAGCATCTCCGTTTACAGTTACACACTTAAGAAAAAAAAAATGCAATGTGCCATTCTTCACAACTGCAGTTTTTTTTTTCAACTGACTTTAAGCAATTAATAAAGTATTTCTGAAAGTTGTTTGAGTTTATATGATATTTGTGCTTTTAGGTATTACAGTTAATGTTCAATATGCAGTTTTCCTTTCCCATTGATCATATAATTTAGAGTTTGAAAAGAGGGAGCCAATGTGACTTGTTCAAGGTGACAAAAACTGATTTTTGAGACAGATGAATCTACCGTTACGCACAAAATATTTTATACATTTTTCGTTTTTTGCATGGTCAAACGATCTATTTTTGACTTTGTACGCTGTACGCCCCATACAACTTTTTTTTGTTTTAGTAGACTTATTTTTTCATTTTGATATTTATCCAATACATTTTGGCTGGCCTTTGTATTAACGCAAAGGTATTTTCCCAAGGTTGACATGTTTCATCTGTGATGTTGTCGTACAAGGCTTTAACCGATTCTCTTTTGAAACTTATAGGGTATCTAAAAGAAAACATTAAAAGAAAAAACATGTTAAAATAGAGTAGTCCCTTGTAATTAAAGCAATTAGGCTGCTACTTTTAATGCCTGCTCTGTTTTTCTTATAACGGCAGTTTTGCTTCAGCAGTTACACTAATTCTGACAGCTGTAATTTCAAGAGGATGGGAAACAGTGAACAAGATGTAGATCAGTGATATTACACGTAAAAGCCCCCTGTCTCTTTAACCTTGTTGGTTTTCGTCTCTCAGAGGTTACCTTTTCCCGATGGTGCAAAATCGACTTGACATAACTGTTCATCAGTTTCTGGGTATTCCCTGGAGGTATTTCCATCAGATCAGCCCAGTCAAGCTTCAAGTTGAAATTGGCAGCCCAGAAACTGACAGGGTAGAGACTAAGAGAGAGACAGCTGAAATGTAGGCAATAAACTGACAAAATCGGAGTGTAAGAGAGACCATGTAACTCTCTGAGTGCAAGGAAAGTATCAACTGGAAGGTTTCAACTCTCACAAGCTCTGATTGGCCTTTAATATGTTGTCGGCTTCAGTTACAAGTTCAACGACTATAAATGACACGGGATGTCTAGACTTGGGTGAAAAATTGTTGGTTGACTTTTTCAGCTGTCTCTTTAAGTGAAATCAGATTTTTTTTTTTTTTTTTTTACCCTTCCTCAAAAAGTTTGACCACATTTTAAGACCCTCCCACATGATGTGCTGTGCATGGCAGCCTGCCCCATATCAAGATGGACGCAGTACAAAATATTTATTTCTTTGCCCAGATTTACTGGGCCTCGTCTTTTAAAGACTTTTTTGCAGCATTATTATGGAACCTTTGCAAAGGCCTGTTAGTCTTTCTAAAGGTGGTGGTGGTGGGAGTGCTCTTTCTCAGTCAGAAAAAGAAAACAAAAAGGTCCATAGAGTTAATTAAACCAGAATAAAATAAACATTTCTTTGAATAGTTAGTCGGTTTACATTATTGTTTGTTCAATGATATCCTGAAACTCGCTCCTGAGTAGAGGGCGAAAAAAACGACTTCTGTTTTTTTTTTTTTCTCTTTCTCTTACAGGCAGCAAAAGCATTTTATGTTTTAAGCACAAGTAAGAAAATGGGGAGGGGATAAAAAAAATGTAAAAAAATAGAGATTTGGTTATCACTTTAACAAGAGTTTAGCAATATTTCCTCAAAAACTTTATTGCCTCATACCAAAAATGTTAAGGCACTTTTTAGCATTAGGTTGATTATTAAGTCTGTGTTACTTCTTCGGCAGACATAAGCTTTGCTTTCAAACTGTTTTTAGCCCTGTGTGTGTGTGACAGGCATTGGCTGATGTTGATACCCATTCGACAGGCCCTGTTGAGTTTAAATGGTGTGACGGCCCATTTTTGTTAAGCTTTGAACAAAGGCAAAGAGATGGCATGCTGGCACCATCCGAGTGCACATGGGCTTGACACCCTCCTCCCCGATCTAATGCTCCGTGTTTGCCTTGATATTAAAAAACTTTAGGTCGGAACAATGAGTCTTCATAGGCCAAGCGCAAACTTATTCCAGAGTCTTAAGATAGCAAGAACAGGAATTGGAACATCACTCTGATTTCCATACAACAAACAATAAAACAATAACTTCTGATACCTAGGTTGCTACTTGCCTCCGAGCTGTTATCTATTTAAAAAAAAACGGGGGATTGGATTTTTTTTTCCTTATGAAAAAAAGTCTTATTAGGAGGAAAGATTTATTTTTTTCTTTGATCATTTGTTAGAAGTGATTATTGCTACAGTGGATTTGCCTATAAGCTTCTCCGGAAAGGTTAGCTCTATTTCCAAGCGTTGAGAATTGCTTCGACTTTTAAATTGACAAGTATAATTCAAAACTGCATTTGGTGGATAAGATGGGATGATTTACAAATAAATGCAAACACATGGATCAGCCAATGCATGGCTATAGGATGTAAAGATCATTATGGAAGTTGACACAATGGTGCTTTAGCATAATTATTTTACTGATCTGAACAGATTGTCTTTTCTTTTCAGGCATTGTTTCTCCTATGCAGATAAACTTGCCCAATTTAAATCTAAGACCCACAGCGCAGTAACATTTGACTTGTTTGATGGGTACACTGTTAATGCCACCCTTTCTTTACTGCACAAGTCAAACCGTTGCAGAGCAGAAGATGCTTGCATGTCTAAGGGCGCTTGGTTGTATAGGCAGGTATCATCTAGCCAGAGGATCTTGGCATAACAATCTTTGGCTGGTTTAAATTCTCCTGGCCAATAATTTTTCTCCTCTTGAGATAAATATGGTGATATTAGGCTGTGCAGAAAAAAAGATGAAGCAATGTACTTTTCTATACATATACAGTGATACTGTGGTTTGCAAGTAACGCGGTATACGTTTTCACAAGACGAGCTATATATTTTTAAAAATCCTGACTTGATTTGCGAGCGCTGTCTCGCAAGACAAGCAGGACTCAAGTCGCTAGTGTATGTATTACTATATGTGGCCAGAAGTCCTGGGGTGCTGAAGAGCTCAGAGACGCTTGGAGACACTGAGAGACACTCCCAACTGTGTGGGGCAGGCATAATGTGCGTCAGAGCACCCGAAAGTTTCAACAGTTCCCTAGTGTCTCTGAGCATCTCCGAGAGTCACCAGTGCCTCCACACCTCTGGCCTCATACAGTACTGCATACACCAGCGCCTCCGCACCTCTGGCCACATACAGTTCTGTATACACCAGCAGTGGTTGTGGAACGAATCATCTGAGTTTCCATTACTTCTTATAGGGAAACTCGCTTTGATATATGAGTACTTTGGATTACAAGCATGCTTCTTGAACTAATTATGCTCGTAATCCAAGGTATATTCTTAAAGAATATTCATTTGGAAGTTGGGTATTCAAACCTTCATTTCAGTTCTTTGAAGCACCTTCAATGCGACCTCATTTCCACCTTGGTTGGCCCAATCTTGGTGTGACGTGTAGGAGGATTGTGGTTAACATTAGTTGTCCTTATTGGTCCAAGTAAGGGTTAAACACACGTTTGATTCTAAGCACTTGCAAGAGTCAAAATTGTTGGACACAGAAAGTGATTTCAACATGCTCTCCTTTTAATTTTTTGAGAATGTCCTTCCATCAACTGCACAGTATAAGATAGGTTAGGCCAAGCTGAGCATCAGAATCAAATAAGGTCTTGTGGAGTAGTACTCCTAAAGAAAACTGCCAACTCTTTTGCTGCACTTTGTTTTAGTAGACCAAAAAAAGAAAGAAATATATCCCAAACCAAGTGATTTTTTATATAATGGGGTGAGCAATTTGTATATACAGTGAGCCAATCATATTCTAGAAAAAATGTCCCCTATACCCATCTAAATGAATGAAGTAAGTTCTGAGGTTTGCAAAAACTGGTAAAGTTTTGAATTTTTTTGCTCCCATTTTTCCTTGGCCAACATAGATGTACTGTAGCCCGAGCCCACAGGGACATTACGATCAAAGTACTTTATCCTACAGTAGCCAATCATCTTTTAAGGATCAGACTGTTCTAAATTGACCACTAAAGTCTGATTGGTTACTGTATGCTACTGTACATTACAAGGCATTGTGCTTTCCACTCATATGACTAAATACATGTGAGATTTGAATCGCTTGTTCGAAGGTGATTAACCCCTCATTGACAACTGCTACAATTGCAAATATGATTTGGCAAATCAAGCAGTCGTCAACAGGGGATTAAATCCATCATTTACCATCAACTAAACATGTAACCTCAGCCACAAGCTGCACACTGGTTCTTTCTAAACTTTTAATGTGCTCATATGTAAAGGTTTGCTCTTTACATCATTTTTATCAAATGGACTAATAGTAACAGTGCTGTGCTCTCCAGGATCCAAAAATCAAAGTCAGAATGAGCCTTATGTATCCATTTCCTCTTTTCTTTCTTATTGTTTCCTAAACCAAATCTCGTGACACTGTTATAATTATTTGTCGGTAGCTCCCCCCCCCCCCCCTTCCAAAGAAGCGCAAAAGCTGGACCCCTTTCACTGTATTAACCTACAGACCCCATTAGCAGAGGAGGGCTGCAAAGACAGATGTTCATCTTTTAGAGTTAACATAAAACAGCACTGGTCCATCCTCCCCTCCCTGCAGACTTCTGAAATCTTTCACTTAAGTTGCATTCTGCATGTGATCAAATAGTAATGATGTTTCTAATGGCCGTGATGTATAGGAGATATTGCAAATGTCTTATTTAAGCAGCGTAGATCTGGCCAATGTTACAAGACAGGAACTGACATTGGAACCTTGCTCAGAATGGAACATTTTGTACTGTGTTAGTTGAAAAAGATAAAGGCTCTTTAGAAATTTGTTGTGAAAAATATATAGATTTTTTTTTTCTAATATGGTGTTGGAGTATCTGACTGAATAGTATCTTTATATATAAAATAAATACACACACACACATATATATATATAAATATATATATATATATATATATATATATATATATATATATACACATATATGTATATATACAATATATATATATATATATATATATATATATATATATATATATATATATATATATATATATACATATATATATACATATATATATATATATATATATATATATATACATATATATACATATATATATATATATATACATATATATATATATATATATATATATATATATATATATATATATATATATATATATATATATATATATATATACATATATATATATATATATATATATATATATATATATATATATATATACATATATATACATATATATACATATATATATATATATATATATATATATATATATATATATATATATATATATATATATATATATATATGAAAAGCTTTTGAGCTGAAATTGTATGCATAAAACAGTATCAACAACATCTTCCTACACATTACAAATTGTAATCCAGCAAAACAAGATCTGCCTAAAGAATTGAATGATACCATAGGCATCGATGCCAAACTTTCTGCAATTTTTTATTGTTTTTTTTTTTTAACCAATAATGTCTGTTCAAGGGAATTGATTGAGAAGTTAAGCCAATCATTACCTTTAGAACAGATTAAGTTCCTACTGGTAGAAACTTCCCAGTGCACTGGGAAGTTTCTTTTACTTATTCTAATGATTAACGCTATGGTGGAATGGGTCATTATAAAATTATTACCATAAATTTTTCAAAAGTTTGCTCATGAGTTAAAAAGTAATACTTTGCTCTTGAGAAGAAAAAAAAAAAGGTAATTGTATAACCATCATTGAGTGCCTTGTACAACCTCAGTTTGCCTGTATCTGTCACAAGTTATGATGCGTTCAATTAAAGTTCTATACAGTACAGTGAGAATTAACTAGTTCATAAGTTCTGTGTGTGCATGTGTCTGTTTGAATAGCATGCCATTTCATCTGTTTAAATTACCTCTTGTTTTTTTCCCTTGCTTGAAAAAAGGAGGACTTACATTAGACATTGACACAGATGTGCAGGACCTACCCCTTCTCCCAGAACGACTGCCACATATTTGTAAGAGGACAGACTCACAGAATAGTAGGTCCTTTTCCCAGTGTACCCTTGTTTTAATTTTTTTTTTTTTTTTTATGCACAGTCGCCTCCTGTTATGACAATTCCTTTTAAATGTTTGCGTTGGTTATCATAACTGTTATAAATCTTTTTGTAATTAGAGCTATGAGATTGACGTCCCTGAGGAAGCATTAATTGTTTTATCTTGTCAGTATCTGTCTTCCAATCTATAAATAAGCACTGCTTTTTTTTTCTTTCTTTTTTTTTTTACACATCACTCCGAAAGGAGCAGTGTTTTTCTTTTTTTCTTCTTAATTTCAAGGCAAGAAGACTATTTAAGTCTGCTAGTAGTGATGATGTTTCTCTATGGAACTTACATGCAAGCTGTGAGATCATTACATGCAATAACTCACAGGCAGGGTAGGCCCATAGCAGAGCATTCAACTGCATGGGCCCCATATGTTGGCAATAATTCCTTCGGTTTTCAGTCTTCTCTACAGAATTTTAGCTCATATTTCAGATATCATTTCTTGATTTTGCATGCAAATCAAAGTGATGAGAGCAATTTTTTTAAAAAATATATATTTTTGTTAAAGTTTTATAAGTACGTCATGATCTCAAATAATTCTAACCTCATTTACAACCATAATAATAATAAAAAAAAAAAAAAACAAGGGTAGGGGGTTAAACTAGAGTGGGTGGAAAAAACACCTAAATAACTAAACAAGTAAAACAATATTATTATTATTATTATAAAGGATTTATATAGCGCCAACAGTTTGCGCAACACTTGAGGGCAGGCAGTACAGTTACAATACAGTTCAATACAGGAGGAATCTGAGGGCCCTGCTCGTTAGAGCTTACAATCTAGGAGACAATATAGTAACCTTGATCAAAGTATAACTTCACAATTCCTGAAATCTAAACTCTATCAATCTACATTCTCCTCCTTGGAAAAATTTTAACTATTTTTTGGCATTTTTTTTAAATGTATTTTTTAAGGTCATTGCTGAAATGGCTTCCTATTTCCAAAATAAAAAAAAAAAAAAAAAAATATATCAAAATATAAACTCAAAGATTAAAATTGATGTAGATCAAGTCCTGAGCCATTTTTCATATCAGGTAGTTCATTGTGAGATACATGCACCCTGGAAATGTACAAAATCAATCAATTTGTAAACAGATGATCTCATTTATACCCAATCTTTTTTTTTTTTTTAACAATTATGAAATTACAATGATAAAAAAAATCCACAGTTACTGTATTTGTGTGCTGTTCAACAATCAACACACGGGGAAACAAAACAATTCCATGGAAAAAAAAAAATCATCATTCATCTACATTATAATTGCTTCTTTTCCACATCTACGGGGCGGTTAATTAAAATTGTGATTAAATGTGGTCTCGCTGCCTAAGATGTCTTGCCCAAAACAGGTGGTACGGAATTTAAAAGTAAAAAAAATGTAATTAGCATTGGAAATTGAGAAATTGCCTGTAAGAATCAGTGTTAATTTCAGTCAGTGATGAGGTAATTTATAAATGAATTCAGCAGAGGATGTAGAAATAAATGCACAACTGCCACCCTGCCCCTCCTCGGTGTTCCCAGCATGCAGGTGAAAATGTTTGCAAAATATTGAGGTAATTTGAAAATAATTTCCAACGTTCTGGATTTTTCTTTTTTGGCCTGTATCTGACAGACAAGAAACTTGGGTCGTACAGTCAGCTGGCAGGCAGTTTGCTATGACATATCAGACATTAAAAAAAAAAAAAACAGTTGAGAGTGCACTGACCAAGGACAAAGTACAGTAATCCATAGTGACCAATAAAAAATTAGGTCACTGTATCCCTAAGGTTGAATGATTGCTGTGTCTGTGCTGCCAGTAATGGCCATACAAATGTACTGTTCCATACCTTCAGCATAGGTGACCAAATAGACAAAGAGCCTGGCAGACTGTTATGCATGACCCAGGCATTTCTTTAAGACAGTTTGGTAAATGAGGCCTACTTGTAGGTGAGGTTGCATTATTTTTTTTTTAAAAGAGTCATTGAGGAGAATAAAGCTATTCAATCTCCCGGTGCGAGTTACTTTTGTCTACTATAAAGTCTGATCTTCTTCTAGACAGATTTGATATATACATATGATTATAAGGTAAAGCAATGCTAAAGGTCAAGAGCAAAGTGGAGTAATCCATTGTAGCCAATCAGGTCTACATATACTAAAATCCAGTCTCTAGTCCAGTCCAGTGAGGGTGAACCTTGGTACGCCAGATGTTTTGAAACTACATTTCCCATGATGCTCTGAGTGCATGAGCATCATGGGAAATGTAGTTCCAAAACATCTGGGGTGCCAAGGTTCACCATCACTGCTCTAGATCATGCATTTTGATTTGTTTCTATGGATTACTGTACTTTTTAGTTTGCGCTGGAAAAGTCTAAGTCTATTCATCCTTTTACTATAGGTTAGCCTTTTCTGTTTTGCAGGTCCTGCCTTTTTAAATGGCTTCTTCTTTTTTTGTTTGGCTGTAGATATCATCTATGAATCAGTTTTCTTGCTCCCATGTGTTTACATGTGTTTGTTTCATTTTACATCTGTTTGGCTGGCACAAATTATGTATGACTTGTACTTGTTCTCCATGAGTTATTTTTCCGCCACCTTCATGGCCAGTCTAGAGAATGTTTGCGTGACATCATTGTCTGACATCACTACATCAGTGTCATGTTGTTAACATGAACCTAGACAGTTTTTCAAGCTTTAAAATCAAGTTGACTCATCTAAGTTGTTGAGTTTACACTGTTTGTATTCTGCTGCGGTTCTTCTCATATTCATCTCATAGTCCACCCTTAGAAAGAATTTGGTGTTTGTCATGTGATGAAGCTAACCATTTTTATTCAATATAAGCCACAACCTATTACTTGTTATATGTTGTACTTTTTGTTATTTAGTTTTCTATCTTTTTGCCATATGTTTTCTTGTGGAGCTCTGTCTGTTATCACAATTTTTTTTTAATAAAGGCCTTTAGAAAACTGGTTGACCAAAGTAGGGAGCCCATGAGAGATCTCAAGAGGTCAGTATTGTAGGTTGCAGATACCCCAAAGGTCAACAGAAAGGTCATCTGTCTTTTGTCCTTGATATTCATGCCAGGAACTGCAGCAAGCATCAGTTCCACTAAAAAATAAATGTCCTAATTTAGTATTAACACATAACTGGAGAAATCCTTAGATAGTGGCAAATTCATGGCCCTGGTGGATCCAGTTACACAGCAACAATATAGATAGGGTGTGAAGAAGTCTATGATCAAAGTAAATAGTTGGGCTTTGTGGCTACTGTCTTCTAGAAGAAGGCATATGCTCACAAAAGCTTGTTTTAAAAATGTAACTGTTATTGCAAACTAAAAATTGATCACGGACATTACTTAATTGTGATAACAAAATGTTAATCACTTTGGGGCTCATGTACAACTTGAAAGCTCTAAGAAAAGAAACAGGAGGTGTCTATCAGATACAATCCCATCCCAGCTGTCATTGTTTATTATTGGGTAAAAAAATGCAATGCAACATCAATTAAGTCACTTCGGCCTCCCTTTCTATTGTGCTTTCAAATGAGTCCACATCAAACTCTGCAACCTGCAAGATACCTTACAAAAATTCCTTGAGACCTTATCTTGTGAGGTCCTAGCTAGCCATTCGTACTGTTTATCGGCTGTGGTGTATTAGCAACTGAGATGTTTACTTAAGAAGACAAAAGTTTGTTTTATTGGTGAACAACGGGTTACAACATCTATGATTGGGGTTAAGGAGTAATAGCTAGGCACTTATGGAAAGCCATAGAAAGCTAGTCGTTTTTGGAAGGGGGGGAGGGGCCTCCACAATACATGATTCTTCTGAGAATCCATAACATTGGCAGTTATCAGTTTAACTTACATATAGAGGTTACATGAAGGAAGCGCAATACTATCTATGATTCAAAAAGTGACCCAAGAGACAGCCTTCCAGTTTGAAAACAATCCCCAGCATCTGGGAAATGCTCTGTTTGTTTATGCGTACATAATGCTGGTTTGTCCGCCTGGGAGCGCAGGCAAATGGGAAAAGTATGCATGGATTTCACAGGTAAAAGGATTACGTGGGCACATAATTGATCCATTTGGAGGAAAAAAAATGACTGCTCTGAAGATGCCTTAGCTTTGGAGATAGAGTTTATGAAATAGGCATCTGTAAATTCAAAGGAATCAATATGTCAATTTTATTAAAGCATGGGACCAGCTGGACATTAAAAGAACATTTTTTTTTTAAATTGCAGCTGCACTTACAGCTGCATTGCATAGCTCATTACAAAGGCTTAGATTTGTGTTAAAATGTGCAGTCTTTGTTCTCATCGAACATTGCTTGTACATCTGTGAAAACCAAAAGCAGAATAGGGTAGAATTTACTGAAAAAAAAAAAAACAACAGCATTAGTGTGTGATTGGAACTGTGATGTACCAATGTCGTGTAATCACACATGCCTTTCATTAAGCTAGAACTACGTCCATATTTGACAGATGTAAAGGTATGACACTTCGTCCCGAGCTTCCCGTATTTAGGCGAACCCTTTCATTTCCATTACTGGTAGGAATCCATTCATCTCTTTCCGTTGATGTACCCATTGGTAGCATCAAAAAACAGGAATGCCATTTTGTCCTATGTGGGCTGCAACTGAAAGTATAATTTTTTTCCCCTTCAAGGCGTCATATCAGAGAACAAGAAAAGCTCCATCATATCCGCCCCTCTCTCTGAATGTGTATTTGAAAAAAAAGAAAAAGGAGAAGTTTTGATGTTAGTTCTTTAATGTTCAAAGTAAACCAGTTGATCTTGTGGGCATGTTGGTAGCCATGTTGTTTCCTGATATGTTCATCAAGCTTGTTAGTATCTGATGTAATTCAAAGCATTTGAACAAACCCTATCGTTGCCACCTACAAGACACGACATTCATTTTATATATCTATCTATATCTATATATATATATATATCAAGTTATCAAGTTATTTGGTAATTGAAATAATATGGAAATTTCCAGCTGCAAGAAAGTATAAACCATCTAGTAAAGTAGTAGGCCGTCTCTTTGATATAAAATGTTCATATATCTATATATATATATATATATATATATATATATATATATCTATATATATATATATATATATATATGTGTAAACACCAAATTACTTGATTATATATTTATACCCAAAAGAAAATGTAAAGGTCCAGTACCAATCATACGGAACATATACATAGCCATGAAAGACTGAAACAGATATCTGGCTTTTTAGGTTTACTAGGTGACTGTATACATGTGCTGGACAAACAGTTTTCCGGAATAATGTGTTATGGAAGAATTTTGGTTGCCTTCTCATCAGACTAGTTCACAGTGATGGTGAACCGTGGCACCCCAGATGTTTTGGAACTACCTTTCCCATGATGCTCATGCACTCTGCAATGTAGTTGAGCATCATGGGAAATGTAGTTCCAAAACATCGAGGGTGCCAGGGTTTGCCATCACTGGACTAGGACAATGTAAGCAGATTAACAACAACATGCAACTGTTGTATAACTGTACAAAGATCATTTGCTAAAATCTTGCTATTTTCGTGTCTAGCTAACTATGAAAAGAGAAAACCTTTCACCCTCTAAAACACCCTCTTTCTCAACCTTTTTTCCCCAGATGATCCTTGAAATATTTTTTAGGTCTCAGAGAACCCTTGCTAAAATTAATTAATTAGTGGCCAGTGAGAAAAATGCTCCCCTTACAGATGGCTAAAATGATATTTGATGTCATCTCGATGCCTCTGCCACATGGTGTTGGCTCTGGAACTATGTAGGCACCATTACATGGGAGGTCAATCAGCCACAGCTCAAGGAACCACTAGAAACCTCATTAGGAACCCTGGGATTCCATGGTTCACTTTGGTAGAGAATGGCATGCTAAAAGATAGGTATTTCGCTTTTAGAAAAAAGATTGTATATTGACGGCCTCTTCCCATCATATACAATTACTCTAACACTCTTTGTTAACTTGCCAAAAGATTTCTTACATCCTAAAAATGTCATTGGTTTAACAATCAGTCTTTAAAATAAGACTACTAAATATACCTATTGCATTTTTTATTTGAAAATGCTTTGCCTTCTTCTGTATACTATTCAAAAATCACGAGGAGCGTGCCTTAAAATGCTCTACTGCCTCGTCCAAGTCGTGGAACCTCTGTTTAAGGAAGATGTAGTGGTTGGCAAAAGTTGTGGGAACTTTAGACATTCCTGTTCAGAAGTGATCCCTCCTGATTTAGGGGAACTATAGACAGTCTCCAGTGGTTAGCGAAAGGGCAGAATCTGAAAACCACAGGAATGAACAATGCCGTTTTGGGCACATCCACCAGGGTGCTGGGTTTCCCAGTACAAACACCAATAACAGAAAAGTTAAAACCTCCCCTTAGACAGTGTGGTCAGGGCTGCATTTAGAGGAGACGCTGCCTTAGGAATCTCGCGTCAGGACTCCCTAAATTAGCGATGGTATGCCACCAGAGCTTGACTACCTTATACTTGCTCCTCTATGGTTTTTTTTTTTTTACTTGGAAAACTCTTGTAGCAAAATGTTGATAATCATAATGAATTTTCACAAATCACACGTGAAGCTTTGCCCTTACTCGACTGCACGTGACTGCAGTTGCTCTATACAAGACGGGATTAACGTCCAGTTATAATTGTAATGACGGTGCTGACTGTTTTACTGCCATGTTTAAGCTAAGTTCTCCTCCGCTGTTGTTGATATTTTTGCTTGCTGTGTGGCTCTTGCTGAGTGACATCAGCTGTCACGCTAAGCAGGTGTTCCTGTGTAAACTAACGGACCCTGTTTGTGTTCCGCCATGCTCGCTCCTGCACACCCAGAAGGGCAGAGTGATTAAGGATCTGATACATTTTTTGAAAGGAAACGGATGGGTGCCCTAGCAGAACATAATTACACCACTCTCCCATCGTGGATCAGCGCTGCAGAGCGGAGTCGAAGAACAGCAGAAATTAATAATATATAATAGCGTAGTTTTTGTCATTTATAAATGAAATGAAGGCAGAGCGCGGATTCTGCTGATACGCGTTTTCCTCTTTCTGTAAAGATAAAGTGGAGTTTGGAATTTTCACTCTGTTTTTGCTAAAAAAAAAAAGTTGATGATGAAATTGATGAAAGTTTTCAAGTTTTCACCTAAGAGTAACAAGAGTAGACCAGGACAGAGAGACGTGCAGCTCATGTAATATGCTTTCTTCAAACTGCTTGGTACAATCTCATGTTAACAGTCTAAGGCTCCTTCCTATAAAAGAGATTTTTTTTCCCTCTGCATTCGCTACAGTCAAAACTAATACACATGTGGTGGGGTTGACGCTGGAAAACTTGGAGCCTCCTGCTGTAGCGGAGTTACATACCAGCATGTATTGACAGCATGTCTTCTTTTTTTTTTTTTCAAAGCAGCAGAAGCACAGTATTTTAACCACAAAGGTTACAGGCACACCGGCGATGAGATGAGAAAAAAGAACACCTTTTTAGAACAAAGCATGTAGGTAACAGGCATAACCTTACCATACCCATAGTTTAGTGGACATCAAAGAATTATTATTCAAAAAAAAAAAAGTATTGGTTAGACCAATTATGTTTCTTTTATACTGGGTTTTCAAAATAATAAATGCAATAGTTTAGAGCAGTGGTCTCCAAACTGCGGCCCCTTTCTTGCTTTTATCTGGCCTTCGGAGCACTCTTTCATTCACTGTAACCAATCAAGGGCACAATTCCTCTCAATTATATCAACGATGAGGCACAGTTCCACCTAATGACACCAATGATGGAGCACAATTCCTTCCAATGGCACCAAAGATGGGGCTCAATTCCTACCAATTGCATCAACGTTGAGGCACAACTCCTCCTAATGACACCAACAATGGGGCACAATTGCTACTGATTACATCAACGATGGGACACAGTTCATCCTATTATTGGTGTCATGGGGCCCAATGACACCAGTGATGGGGCATAATTCCTCCCAATGACACCAATGATGAGGGATTGTTTACTCCCACTGATGCTGTGGTATTTTATACTACTGATGGCCATAGTCCGGCCATCCTAAAGTATGAAGGACAGTAAACTGGCCCTTTGTTTAGAAAGTTTGGAGACTCCAGGTGTAGCGGTTATATATGGGCAGTTTAGTGTACTATAGAATATTTTTGGTGGTTAAATAGTACAATTATTGAAAAGATGTTTATACATTAGACCAAAGTGATGGTGGAGCAGGAAAGAATCAAAGAAGGATTCTTACGAGAAATAATCCTTCCAAATGAGAGACAGTTGTCATCTCTGCACTTGCTTTGTATTCGTGTTCCCTTAGCTTTTGGGTGCACTTGCCGTGAATCACTTCATAGATAATTAAAGTGTATGTGTAAAGTGTATGTCCAGCCATTTTTGTGTTGTTTTCGATAGAATGGGAAAGAATAGGAGGCACCATTTTGTTTATATTGCTACCTAGGTCCCAGCTAAAGAGATTTTTCTAAGATGAATAGTCCCATCCAATGGGAACCTCTGGCATCTATGTCCTTTTTTTGCATTTGTGTTCCTTCATCATTTGGGCACACTTGCTTCAAATCACTTTAGAGATGATTAAAGAATATGTTCAACCATTTTTTTGTTGTTTTGGATGTCATGGGAAAGGATAAGAGCCCTTGTTTTACCGCTACCTAGGTTAAAGAGATTGCCCCTCATTTACTGTCCTGGTGACAACAGTTTTACCAGACAGGAAGAAAGGGACAACCTTCAGCTGCACTACACACACATTATTTTAATGAAAATAACTTTTGAAATTACACTAACATGTTAAAGCTTGTATGAAATTTTAGCAATCTAATTTATATATTTATTTTAATTATCTCTAAAGGGCCGCATACCATGTGCAAACTCAATACATTCACAGCCAGGGGCCCTAAGACTGGTAATACATAGGCAAATCTAAAATCAAGAAAGGAGGTCAATGGTCCATTCAGCAAGTGGTTGAATCCCATGATCAGCTCAGTATCCTTGCCTGCATACATTCATCAGCATACCAACAAACACATGTAAAGCCAAGAACAAGAATGATATATATTGCAGCTTACCAGTCCTCTGATATAGTGGCTGCATTCGTTTTAATTTTTAGGCCTTTTCTTCCTTTATTTTCACCTGGATATTCATCCAGTAGCATGCCTCCTGCTTTAAGCTGACAACGCTCTCTCATCATATTGTATCTATAGAGAGGAAGCATTGGAATCCTAAGGCTTCATGTACACATAGCGTATTTTGACTGCTGGCCACAGGAATCCGCAAAACATGGCAAAATCGTGCCACAGCCAGTGGTCAAAGCGTTCCAATCCTGATCGTGATTATTCCACATTCAGGAGAGTGAGGTTGAGGGAAGTTGAACCTCCCCTAACACCAGCAGCTATTACACGATCCTAAAAGCCTATGTGTACATGGACAAGTTCCTAAACTCAAGTTTAAGAGCTGTAGTATACATGAAGACTAAGGCCGCGTACACACGGGCGGACTATCTGACGGACTTGGTCCGCTGAAACGTGTTTCAGCGGACAATCCGCTCGTGTGTGGGCTTCAGCGGACTTTTTCAGCGGACAGTCTGGCGGACTAAGTCTTTCGGAATTTCCGTAATATTGTCCGTCCAAACTTGGTTTCAGCGGACAGTCTGCTCGTGAGTAGGCTAGTTCGACGGACTGAGTATGGCGCATGCTCAGAAAGGATTTACACGGCCGAAGGTTGCATTGCAGTGTATTGGACATCGTATTTCTAGTCCCGTCATACGTGCTGTACACGTCATCACGCAAGCTTTCGGCGGACTGTCTGTTCATCGTGTGTGGTCAAGTCCGTTCATTCGAAAGTAGGACGGACTGTCTGTCGGATTGTCTGATGGACTTAGTTGGACGGACAGTCCGCCCGTGTGTACGCGGCCTAAGACCGAACACCAAAAACCTTCCCTTTTTTCCTTCTCCATAACATAGAAGGAAAAGGTTCTTTAGTCTTTAGAGATATCTGGGCAGGATTAACTTTTTTTTTCTTTGCACTTATCAAACCAATATATCAGAACACGTTTGATGGTTTACTTAACATGCCAAAAGGTTTGCAAAAAAGAGAAGTTGGTTGTTAGGTTTTACATACCCTTTAAGATTGCCTATACATATCGCCCTTGCCAATGCCAATCCAGAAAAGGAAGAGTCCCCAAACATTTATTTTAAGGGAAAACAGTCAAATGTCTTCTAGGCTATTTGAGCCGCCTAACGGTCCTCATTACCTTTTCAGTTCACTTGCATCAAATTGACTGATTTTAATACGCTGAAAATGGCTCGAGTCATTTTTTTTTGAGTGTTCATTAAAACCAACAAGGCTTCCCGTGAAATAGTACAATATAAAACAGAATGTACATTAATAACGCTGTGATATATGTAGAGCGCGCTGTGCATTGATTGTCTGCTTCCGAGGAGCGCTCTTTTTCTGTCGCGAACGAGGATTCCGGCTCCGGTCTAATGGGAGATTATTTCCATATGCAAAAGACGTAGGGGATCACTTTTAACCCTTGCAGCACATTCCCGCACAGCGTGATGTACACGCCAACTTAACAAAAAATGAAAAGGGTGACAAAAATTTCTCCCTTTCCCCACCAGAAGTGCCATAATTTGTAATTATCCCAGTCGTGCTGCCAGAGGGCCTACTCTAGACTGCAACTTGTTGCTGATCCATCTGTTGAACGGGAGAAAAAGATGTGCGCTGGATTCCTCGGGGCGGCACTTTTATCCCCTAGAAATACATCATTTGATAAATGACACATTTTTGTCCCTTTTGCTTTGCAGACATTTCAGCTAAAA
The DNA here is from genome assembly GCF_037356315.1 of Lithobates pipiens. Lineage (NCBI taxonomy): Eukaryota > Metazoa > Chordata > Amphibia > Anura > Ranidae > Lithobates > Lithobates pipiens. Next base: position 70,610,910 of record NW_027507784.1, read on the forward strand.
TATGTTTCTAAGAAAAAAATATACGTTTTCATTTCCAGTAGTGCACTTTGTTGTATAGATTGTTACGTGCCATCTTTGAACATTCTGAACTGGTTGTACGATGGAAACCTTCAAAATCTGGCAACTTTATTTCTGCAGCTGACTTACGACGGTCAGGTGGCCCACTTGTAACACTACTGTCTGTGATTTTGGGCTTTGCTACTGCAAAGTGGTGGTTGTTCTTACGTTGCATAATAGATGGATCGGAGAACATTTTCAGATTTACTTTTTTTTTAGACGTGATGATCACAAAGGGGTGCACACCCAATTTACTTTAGTGTTGCAAAAATACATGAAGAGATCTGGATGTCTGGAGCCTGATTTTGGAGTTGTTTGTTCACCTTTTACAGATCATATTTATAGAGGACAGATGGGAGAGAAGAACGAGATTACAATAAAGTAATTTTCCCAACTAGCTGTTGTGTTCAGACAACCTCACACTCGTGGCTGTCTGAATACTCATACAGTGACTGCATCTAAGATGAATTCCAAGTGAATTTTCTGCACAGATCCTTCAATTTTCAGATCGAAGATTGTGGAGCTGAGTGGTGTAGATAGGGCCACACATGGTTGAAATTTCTGCTGAATCTGCCAAAATGTAGGCAGCGTATGGTATGGCTGCCCTAAGAGTGGAGCCGCCTTGTTAGTGAGCACATACAGACTACTATACCTTCCCCATCTTTTGGGAACTATTAGACATTGGGTAAGCCTCCTTCTTTGAGTTGCCTGTTTTGGATTAAATTCATTAACAAATGGATCGTCCAAAATGGTGCATGAAAACAAAGCAAAGCCCAAGCAACAGCACTTGAGATATCAATGTGCATTGACATATTCTTCATGAAATAATGCAATTAATCCCAGAAATCCAAGATTTCATTTGAATAAATCAATAATTGTGCACAATATCCATCTTTACCAAACAGCCTCTAATGCTTATTAAAGCTCAACTAAACTTTCCATTTAAATCAGCTAAATACATTCCAGGTGCATCAAAAAAAAAGGTGTGTGAAGTTGTATAGTTAGTTTTCTTTAGAAAGCAGCCATAGCTTGAGTAGAAAAGTTTGTCCCCTGACAGGATGCTGTAGAGAAGGACCCTCGCTCTGTGTGAGGCAGAGGTGGTCTCTCATCAGTAGTCCAACATGCCAAATGCAGAGTCAAAGCTAGAGGGTCTCCAATCAGCAAGGAACATGACTTAGCACAGACTCAGCAAATGGCATGTCCGACCTCTGAAGAAAGACCACTGCGTCCAAATGCATAGAGCAAAGCTCCTTCTCTACAGCAGTGTTTCTCAACTCCAGTCCTCAAGGCGCCCCAACAGGTCATGTTTTCAGGCTTCCTATTATTTTATACAGGTGATTTGATCAGTTTTACTGCCTTAGTAATTACCAAAACTGGTTCATCTAAAGGTAATTGCTGAAAACATGACCTGTTGGGGTGACTTAAGGACTGGCGTTAAGAAACACTGCTCAACTGCATGCTGGCAGGGGATAGGCTTTTCTGCCCAGGTTGTGGCTGCTTTCCAAAGAAAACGGACTGTTTGAATTTATAGATTTTCATGCACTTGCAATGTATTTATCCGAATGTAACTGAAAGTTCAATTGGGCTTTAAAAATGCAATTTAGATTTCAGTTCCATGGATCCTCATAACTGTGGTGGTTATTTATGAATGGTTGCTGTGACTGACTTCACTTTGTTTTTTGCCTTATTACCTACTGACCAAAAAAAAAAAATCCCCCTAACTGAAGATTCAAAGCTAAGCAAAGACTGGTATACTGTACGTCGAATAAAATTATTCAAATCCTGCTGACCTGGACGAGCGTACGCTTCACGCTTAGAAAGTGTTTCTCTTCTTACGTTTAATGCACTTGACACAGCTCCGTGCTCCTGATAAAAACTAATTCATTAATTGAATGCTTATTGATTTCACATGAAAAAAAAAGTCCATATTATTTAATAACACAAATCTAAAAGCTGGCAGCCGAGAGGTCTTATTATCAGATGGTTTTATTTTATTACCTAGTAGTTTGGCAAGATTATTAGAACACTAGCGCTTCGTTCTTCTCCGCCCAGCAGTCAGGACTGTGAGATTAACGCCTTACTGTCGCTTAAGGAAAGTTGACAAAACGCAAAGTTCTTCATTCATATATATATATATATATATATATATAGATTGATCAATCTATATATCTATATCTAGATATATATATATCTATATATATATAAAGATCTAGATCTACATATATATATATATATATATATATATAGAGAGAGAGAGAGAGATCTATATATATATATATATATATATATATATATATATATATATATATATATAGATAGATATATATATATAGATATAGGTATATATATATATATATATATATATATATATATATATATATATATATATATATATATATATATAGCTCTCTCTCTCTCTCTATATATATATATATATAGATAGATAGATAGATAGATAGATAGATAGATAGATAGATAGATAGATAGATCTATATACATTATTATATATATATTTTTTAATTAAACATATTCATATAAATATATTATATATATATATATATATATATATATATATATATATATATATATATATATATATATATATATATATATATATATATGTATGTATATTTTTTTTATTCATATAAATAAATGTAGATTTTTACTTATATTTTTTATTTGATTATTATCCTACTTCTTCATTATTTTAGACTTTTCAGCAACCATATCCACCCCAGTATTGATGTGAGTAATGCAAGCAGCTCGATTAGTGTCCATGTCGGGGGTTCACTACTGAGCAAATGGAATTATTTACTATTATAGCCAGAGATCTCGTAATATGTTTGAACATCTCTCAGACCTCTAAATGGTTGCTGTCTTTTCTACAAAGAAAAGGGTACACTTCCTGTACCGCAGATGAGCTGCCCAGGAAGGTCAACTGTGTTGGAGAGAAATGTTGCTAAAGGTCTTGATGGCGGCGACAGATCTTGTTCTGGATGCGAAATCTGTTCATCTACTGAAAGTTTTAGACTGGATTTGCAGATTCAGACTTGAACAGCATCTTAACGCGTAAATTATAGTATACAGTTAAGCAATTCTGTCATTGCAACTTTGTACATCGCCCACTGTGGCTTAATTACATAGCACTGTCGATGCCCACTGTGGCCAAATTATTATACTAAAGTTTCTCTAGCGTTCTCTATGCCTGGATTATTATATTAAGGACTCGGTCATGTCCATTGTATACTATGCTGAGCTGCACTATGCCCATGATTTGTAGTTTCAGCATTGCTGGGTGCTACTTGAGTCTGCTCAGAGATTTGTTTTATTTATTTCTGGAAAGCCTTCTGGAAATGACAGTTCCGGTGTCTCCTCTTGCTCTGGTTGACTACAATTCTGCCAGGGTTGTAGGTACAGAAAAACTGGTGGCAGAGGACGCTATGTTAATCATTCCTAGGCACCGTGATTAGATTACAAGTTCCTATTCATCGCAATGTTACATTGAATCATTATACTGAGGCCTCCTTCCTCTTGCACCCTGTTCCTGTATTTATAATGCTAATTAATGTGCCCTATGGCTGGGTAGATATTCTGAGGTCCTAGTGCACCTTTGTTATTCATACCCACTATAGTACAGGGCAGGACTAATCCTAAAATCCAGGTCATTAATGCACAAAAAAATAAGGTTGGTGCCTACATATCTTAAGACATTTCTATCAATTTTAAAGTGTATGTAAAACCTCACAATGAACTGCTTGTGCTATTTTGGTCTTTTTAATATACCTTTGAACATGCTTTCTTATATGTGCTCAATAATGCAAAAAATACCCGTTGATCCTGCCAGAAACCTAATACTGCGGTGAAATATCAAGCAATATTATCCGTTCTGAGGACTATAGAACACTGCCTCCTGTGTCATGGAGAAGAGCAAAAGAGAAGGTGTACTATAGTCCCAATACACTACCTGACCCAGGGGGGATAATCTGACTCCTCCAGAGATAGCATATGGTGAGTGAGCATTGGCACCATGGGACAGGAAGTGTGTCACTGGCAGCATCACCTGGTGAAAATAAAGGTGAAAAGGACCCAAAAAAAAAAAACACATCTAAGGACTAGCAGACAATATGGCATTGAATTACTAAAATTTAATAGTGCAAAATCTGGTGCAGCTCTGCATAGTAACCAATCAGCTTCCATTTTTTTTGTCAAGAAGTTAGAAGCTGATTGGCTACTATGCACAGCTGCACCACATTGTGTACTTTCACATTAGTGTATAGATATCTTCATTTTATATGGTTAGCGCAGTGGTCTCCAAACTGCAGCCCACGTGCTAGATGTGGCCCTTTGCTTGCGCAATTCCCTCCACCGATACCAAAGATGTGGCAATATTCCTCCCACTGACACTAATGGTGAGAAAATATTCCTCTAACTGACACAAACAATGGGGCACTATTCCTCCCATTGACACCAATAATGAAGAACTATTTCTCCCACTGACACCAACAATGGGGCACTATTCCTCCCACTGACACCAATGATGAGGCACTAATCTTCCACTGACACCAACCATGGGATACTATTCTTCTCACTGACATCAAAAATGGGACATTAGTCTTCTCACTGACACCAAAGATTGGACACTATTCTTCTCACTGACGTCTTCGATTGGGCACTATTCTTTCCACTGATAGAATTTTCTACTCCCACTGGCCACAGTCCGGCCCCCTAACATCTACAGTATACCGGCCCTTTGCTTATAAAGTATGGAGACCTTTGGGTAATTTTTCTTCTTATGGTCTTGCTTCTATTTATCTAACCTAAGAGTGCCAAAAGCTAAACCCAGGTTAAACCCAATATTGCTATATATTATGTTGTCTCACTTTTCTGCTGGAAAAAATCCGAGCAATAGGACTCACAGCTTCTTAATTGAAGATCACCTTGATTTCTATCAAACCTGACCCCAATTGTCCACATAGTCAGTTTATAATCCTCCATTATGTCTAAAGTGGTTTTTACATAACAGGGAACTTCACCAAGGCGGCCTGGAGCACTTCACTCAAGATTAAATACCCCTTTTCCCTTCTAAATATAATTACATATTTCAAAAGGCAAAGTAGTTTCATTTACTAAAGCAAAGCGGCTCAGGGATATATCTCTTTACAGATTATTTCACTGTCTTTACTGGATATTTCCTAATACTTGATTCATTTGCATTGTACAAAGACTTGTTACTTTCCTCCGTTGGCGGGTACTTGTCTGTTCTTTGAAAGATTAATTTCAAAGGAAGCAATTGTATACACCTGAGAAGAATTGTGGAAGCCAGTAATCCTTGTTCACCGAGACAGAGTGAAGGCTTAACTCCTATCCAGCCAATGAGTTTTCATGGCATTCTATGAAACAATGGCCAAACCAAAAAAAAATAGGTACATCCAATATGAGACAGGCTCTCTTTAATCGCAGCTGAAAAGCCTAATTTATCAAATTGTGGCAGTAGTCTTATAACAAGATGGTCAGGATTTTAATTTGATGTGAAATGTGTACATGTACACTATATTGTCAAAAGTGTTGGGACACCTGACTTTACACGCACATGAAATTTAATGGCATTCCAGTCTTAGTCCATAGGGTTCAATATTGAGTTGGCTCACCGTTTGCAGCTATAACAGATTCAACTCTTCTGGGAAGGCTGTCCACAAGGTTTAGGAGTGGGTCTATGGGAATGCTTGACCATTCTTCCAGAAGCGCATTTGTGAGGTCAGGCACTGTTAATGGAGAAGGCCTGACTCTCAGTCTCTATTCCATCCCAAAGGTTTTCTATCAGGTTGAGGTCAGGACTTTGTGCAGGTCAGTAAATTGCCTCCACCCTAAACTAATCCATGTCTTTATGGAGCTTGCTTTGTGCACTGGTCCAAATCATTTGGTGGAGGTGGCATTATGGTGCAGGGTTGTTTTTCAGGGGTTGGGCTTGGCCCCTTAGTTCCAGTGAGGGGAGCACTTAAGGTGTCAGCATACCAAGACATTTTGGATAATTTCATGCTCCCAACTTTGTGGGAACAGTTTGGGGGTGGCCCTTCCTGTTCCAACATGACTGCACACCAGAGCACAAAGCAAAGTCCATAAAGACATGGATGAGCGAGTTTGAGCCTCATTCCCCCGCATCAAGGGGCAGACTGACCATTTGGCCACTCAGGCACTGCCCAAGGGCCCCATGCCACTAGGGGGCCCCATCAGGGTTGCCAGCCTCAGTAAAACCAGGGACAGCATTTAAAAATCTGTGTTTTTTTTTTTTACATATGTCTCTGAAATGTCCCTTACCGACATACTTTTGGTCTAAAAATCCCGAGATTATAGCTGCTCCACCCCTCCAGTACCTTCTCAGCCAATAGAAACATGTCTGTGTATACTGTGCGATTGTATACTGTGTGTGTGTGGGTGTGTTTGTGTATACTGTGTGGCCCCATAATGTCTGATTGCCTAAGGGGCCCCATAATCTCCTATTGCCCGGGGGCCCCATGAGTTGTCAGTCTGCCCCTGGCCCTCATCGATGGACCCTGGGACAGGTAAGTGTCTGATTATTAAAAGTTAGCAGCTGCAGTATTTGTAGCTGCTGACTCTTAATTTGTTTATTCCCAACTTTATAGTAACATATATAGTAATATATATATATATATATATATATATTACTATTCATATACATATATTCCAAAAAAGAGAGCGGCACTCACGGGTCTTGAAAGGTGAAAACATGATGCGAGCAAAAGCTTGACGAAACAGCAAATGAAACCTCCATCATGCGTTTACCTTTCAAGACCTGTGAGTGCCGCTCTCTTTTTTGGGTTATATGCACTTATTTGCTGTGCACCCATTTTTTTCCCCTCATTTGTGTGCGGTGACAACCATTGGATATTTTATATATATATATATATATATATATATATATATATATATATATATATAGTATAATATTTTACTCTCTTTTTCTCTCTCTCACAATGGGAAGAGTACAGCAAACAGGAATACTTATTTTATTGTTCTGTTACAGCTGCTGGGCGATTTCTACTATTTGTCAACTGTTTTTTTTTTCCTGCGCCACTGTCCATTGTCTGGCGTACAGGATGGACTTGTGTTTATTATGAGGTCACCTCTAGCGATGACAATCTGCTGAATCAAGATTGTGATTGTGAATGGTGCCAGTCAGTCGCAATTAGAGCCAGGAGCGGGGAGCCCCCTAACTAGTGCATCGCTGCGCGCCGACTTCATACAAATCACCTCACCTGAAACTAATTGTCACAACAGAGATCTTATGCAAATGAGCCCCGGGGTTAGCGTGGGAAAAGGAACATACTGTCGCAAATATAGGTGACCTGCTGGGCAGGGGGTCCGTTGCTGGGGTAATCTTTGTTTCGTTGAGTCGAACAGAAAGGTCTCCATTGTTTAAATTAAAGGGGGGAGGGAGGGGAAAAAAAAAAAAACTTTGAAAGGATATAATTTTACTTCACACTCCTGCGAGTCTCCCTGAGCCTTGTGCGGCGGATCCTGGACATGTGTTAGTCTGTCACAAAGCTTCTTGTAAGCGGTGGATTGAGTTGAGGCCGTAGACTTCCATGTCTGTGTTCAGTCAATCTCCTATTTAGCCCCCCGTGACCCCCTCGCAGGCCTCTCCCCACCTGAAATACATGGGACTGTTAAGCCCGGCTCAAGTGACCTTTGCTAAATCACTGGCAGTTTACACTCTGACCTTGCCTTTACTACAGCCAGGTTTTATTTACAGTGCTAAGGAGAAAATATGTCAGAATTACCTCCAGTAGTGAATCAGGAATAATGATGTCAACTTTCATTTTCTTCCCATTTAAGTGGGATCATGATTTATGGATCGTGTGGGAATACAGAGCGAGCGGCTCTTAAACGTACGCTGATAGAGTGTATCGCGCTGCTATTGTATCCTACAGAAGTATGAGGATATATTGTACATTTTATTTTATTTTTTATCTATTAACCAGCGTCTCCAGGCAGCTAGTAAAGTCAATCAGTGATCTTGCTTTTGTTATTGAGGCAGCTTGTGCTTGGCGAGCGGGCCGCTCACCAGAAAAAAAAAGCCAGCCATGGCCTCGGCTTTAGGCCTCAGGTACACTGGACGTTGTAAAAACTCCAGTAGCTTTAGATGTAGAGTGCTGCGTTTTGCAGCATTTTTGCATTAGCGTTTTTAGCGTTTTTTTTTTTAGCAAAACAATGCTCCCACATAAGCTTCTGGCTCAAAATCACTCATAAACATCGAATAGCTGCGTTTTTCAGCGTTAGGCCCCTTTCAGAATGGGGGGCGGGAGCTGCGTCGGCGTTAAAGTGACACTATTTTTAGCGCCGCTTTACCGTCGTTTTAGTGCCGGTATTCGTTAAAGCCGCCCTGCTAGCAGTCGAAAAAGGGTTAAAACCGTCCGCATAGCGCTGCTGCAGCAGCGCTTTACCGGAAGGATAGCCGCGCTGCCCCATTGATTGCAATGGGTAGGAACGGTTTAGGAGCGCTCCTTCACTGCTCCAAAGATGCTGCTAGCAGGACTTTTTTCACCATCCTGCTAGCGCGCGGCTCCAGTGTGAAAGCCTTCCGGCTTTCACACTGGAGTGAAAGGGGCCATTTTTTTTCAGGCGCTATACCGGCATTATTTTTAGCGCTGAAAACTGCCCCAGTGGGAAAGGGGCCTTAGGGGTTGATATACTAAAGGCAAACATACAGTGCACTTGCTCCAGAGCTTAGGAAATGAGATAAAGCTTTACTTTGCAAAAAATACCCAGTCACATTTTGCTTGCACATGCTTGGATAATGGAAGTCAGCAGAGCTTCTGCTCATTTACTAAGCTGTGAAGCAATTGCCTTTAGTAAATCAACCCCATAGAGCATTTTTACGACTGAAAAGCTCCTCTTCAAACCCACTAGTTCTGGGGGGGAGGGGGTTTCAGCCAGAAAACACCCCTGCCAAAAAATGCTTGTAAAAGCCTATGGGGTTGATTTACTAAAGGCAAATAGACAGTGCACTTTGCAGTTGCTCCAGAGCTTAGTAAATGAGGTAAAGCTTCACTTTACAAAAAATACCCAATCACATGCAAGGAAATTAGAAAAAAAAAAACAGCATTTTTGCTTGCACTTGATTGGATGATGGAAGTCAGAAGAGCTTCCCCTCGTTTACTAAGCTCTGGAGCAACTGCACTTGCAAAGTCTACAGTCTATTTGTCTTTAGTAAATCAACCCATATGTGTGCATGGACACATAGGGGTTGAGGTACTAAAACCGGAGAGTTCAAAATCTGGTGCAGCTGTGCATGGTAGCCAATCAGCTTTAACTTCAGCTTGTTCAATTAGACGGCTTTCACACTGCCGCGCCCATAGCGTCGGTGGTAAAACGCCGCCATTTTTAGCGCTGTTTTACTGTCGGATTTGCGGCACATCGCTTTTACCCCCCGCTAGCGGCCGAGAAAGGGTTAAAGCCGCCCGCAATACGTCGCAATAGCCCACAATTCCCTCGGGCTTTCACACAATGGTGCAGCAGTTTGAGGGTGGATTGCAGGCGCTATTTCTAACGCTATAAAAAACGCCCTTGGTGTGAAAGGGGTCTTAAGGTTTGACAAAATAAACTGGAAGCTGATTGGTTTCTATGCAGAGCTTCACCATCAACCGCACAAGATAACATGCTGGAGAGTTTACTGGCTGCAGAAAAAAAAACAACAGAAGCCAAAAACAGCAGCTGTAAGAAGCATCCAGTGTGCATGATGTCATAATGTGAGTGTACGTGTTTAAATGTGTCTAAATGCATTCGAAAAACCGGATCTTTCGGTAAGTTTTTACTGCTGCTTTTTTCTGTCAGTAGAGAAGAGTTGCAGTGCAGTTGCAGTATCCCAAAATGAATAGAACTGTTGCTATAAATGCTTATAAAGCGTGAGCTGGAGTTCAGCTTTAATTTGTTAGAGTATCTAAATCTACTAGTACATATAACACTCCCCCCCCCCCTACAGCCAGGCTGACAGTGCCGCTGTCCAAAGGTGCCCCCAGTGCTCCTTCATCCAGAGTGGAGGCACTCTAATACAGGAGGTGTGTTACTGGGAAGATCACTAGAGGGGGAAAAAAAGCCTTCAAAAATAAAACAAATGCAGCCATCACATCTAATGACTGGTGAGCTGAGCTGCAATATAGTACATTTTTGGTGTTGGGTTTAATATCACTTTAAAAAGAGCCAAGAACATTTGTAGGCCACTGCTGTGCATTCAAAATAGTTTGCCACAATGCATAATAGTATTCAAAATACCACACATTGATAACTGTTGGCATGGGATCTGCAGTCTCTCTATAGATGGAAAATTGATTGTCCATGATTGCAACAAACCTTTAAATGTGTGCTAGAAGATTGTACTGTATATCCATAAATGCGTTATAATTGTTAGAATTGTTTTAAGTACGTGAGATGTTCCTGGCTTGTTTTCTGACTGGTAAAGGGTTAACAAAAAGTAGCTTAGACTTACAGTGCCTTGAAATAATGTGGCCTTACAAGAAGTGACATTGGCTGTCATTTTAGTGGTTAGGCTGAGGATTGCACCTCAGCAGAGATGTTGCGTGATAAAACCATGTTTTACTCAACTTGGGCTTGCCAGGCTGTCTGGCTCAGGTTATGGTGCAATGTGTTATAAATTGACTATTGCAGAGCTCTGAGTCTTCTCTCTTGGCTTGTTCAATTATATAAGAAACAATATAACTGCCTTAAAAGGTACAAACATTTTGTGGCCTGATCCTTCATCTGCTGATCATCTAATCCATAAGGATAAAATCGAAGTACATGCCCCTCAGCCTACTTACTGGAAAATGTAGAGACATCAGCGCACAAGTGTTCACTTTGCAATGCTGTCTCCTCCTGACAGCAAGTTTCCTGTGTTAGACAGATAGTATTATACAATTCAGTAGAGCCCGGATTGGTTGATAGTATTGGCCATCTTCTTGCAGTCTAAACTCATAAAATCAGTTGTGTATGGGGAGAGGGGGGCGTTGAGGGGGTTGCAGAAAGCTTTTAGACCACCAAGGACTATGCATTGCACATGGGGGGGGGGGATTCCTTGTTCCTTTATCAAAGTAGAGGCCCCATGTAATGGTTGGTTGGCGGCCAGGGGTGGACTGACAACTCATGGGGCCCCTGGGCAATAGGACAAGATTATGAGGCCCCTGGGCAATAGGAGATTATGGGGCCCCCAGGCAATAGATTATGGGGCCACACAGTATACACACACACACATGCAGTATACACACAATATACACACACAGTATACACACACACACATTCAATATACACACACAGACACACAATATACGCACACAGTATATACACACAGAATACACATACACACACTGAAAAGGTACTGGAGAGGCGGGGCAGCTATAATCTTGGGATTTTTTTTAAAAACACAGATGTTTACATACTGTCCCTGGTTTTATTGAGGCTGGCAACTCTGATGGGGCCCCTTAGTGGCATGGGGCCCTCGGGCAGTGCCCGAGTGGCCGAATGGTCAGTTCGCCCCTGTTGGCAGCCGTTGTCGTATGTCAATCAGTCTGTGACTTAATGGCAAATGAGAGCCCAGATTAGGATACTGGCATGGATTTTCACTTTGGGTTCAAATGAATGGCATTATCACACATCATGCTGTGCTTCTTGGGTTGTGCCAATGTGTATAAATTTTTGGTGTTGATTTACTAAAACTGGAGAGTGCAAAATCTGGTGCAGCTCTGCATAGAAACCAATCAGCTTCCAGGTTCTATTGTCAAAGCTTAATTGAACAAACTGAAGTTAGAAGCTAATTGGCTACCATGCACAGCTGCACCAAATTTTGCACTCTCCAGTTTTAGTAAAGCGCCCCCTTGTGTTTTACCGCACACCATCTTAAAGAAGTTGTGTAAATGGGCCCATGGAATATTATTTTATTTCTTCCTATTGGGGAATCCAAAAATAAAATAAGTAGGCTCCGATAAATATGTTCCATCTTTGTTTTTGCCTGAAACTCATGTTTTGCCTAGACTTTCCCTTTCAAAGCTTTCCCTCGTAAGTGAGATTGCACCCAAAGAGAGTGGATTGGTGAGAAGCCTTTGGTCATGCATTCTTGTTATCTACAGGCAGTCCCCAGGTTACAAACAAAATTAGGTTCTGTAGGTTTGATCTTAAGTTGAATAAGTATGTAAGTTGGAACAAAAAAACAAAAAAAAATGATTTTACATTTTATGGATAGAATAGGGAAGGGTTAACACCCCTATAATGTTTATTTTTCTGCCTGTGCCCCTGTTCAGAAGATTTCACCTCACTTTCTGTCCCTGTGATAATTGGATTTAGAAAATTTTGGGAACAAGGATTGGTGATAAAGCTTCAGCGGAGACACCTTTTTCCCATGATAACCCTTACCGGAGTGAATTTCCCTTCCTAGGGGTAGATTTCCATTCACTTCCTGTTGTCTCCCATTGTATGTAATTCGAGGATTGCCTGTACTTCACATTGTGGGATTACAAAAACCAGCACTAAAACCCAGGCCTTTTGGGCCCCAACGTCAGCCGGCAGTAGGTAGGGGACCACTGGCCAGTGGAGCAGGGAGGGACTATATCTTGGTTAGGCCCTAGAACGTAAGTAAGTTCTGAGACACAGAGGCCTGAAATCTCATCCTCAATCCTGAAATGCCTCTACGTTCTGAGAAAATTTCCGTATTTAAACTGTTGCAACGTTGCCTACTAATTTAATGTTTCTGTGGTACGTTGTTTCAAATTATGGTTGCACATTTGTGGTTGCTGTTATTTTGCTAGCTGGGCGTTGTTACGCAATTAAAATGACCCCTTTGTAGTCAAGGTGTGTCAGAGAGCGTAGCACAGATTAGTGGGTCATCCCCACCAGAAACAGAAGAACCCATACGTCCAGCTGTACAGCAAAAATAATAGACAGTATGCTCCTCTTCTCCGACTAATGTAGCTCCACAAAACTCTGTCTGATGCTCTTCACAATGCAACGGAGCCATTGTAATAGAGAAACTGCAACAATACTAATTTAAACAATATTTTTCTTCCAAAATCATATGGATTTAATCATCTGCAAGGAAAGACACGGCTCTCTAAAGGAGATCATTTTGTTCTAGAGATATATCAGGCCTCTAATCTCTGCTTTCTGAAATGAAAAGTGGCATTTTTTGCACAGAACAAAGTTCAATCCGTGTCACCGCCGACGGACGACATCGGAAAATAAGTACATTTGAAAGAGGCACATCCTAATCCCGCAAGTTTTTTTTTTATTTCATTTTTTTTCACTCGCTATCTCTTTTGTCCCTTTTCCACTGTCTGAAATAATTTTCACAAATAGGAGATGTTTCACAGTGGTCTGAAATCTTGAGCTTTCACTCATCAAACTTTAATCGAAACTGCATTTTAGTTTTTGAATAAAGAACACTTAAAAAATTTAGATGCAAATTATTTTGCATTATTCATGCTCTAAGTGTCCTTGTAGATTTAAACACTTCTGAGGCCACCTTGATTCAAGTAATTACCTAGGCTCGCACTGTTCCGTCATGAATAAGGTATATTGTACAAGAGAAGGATGAGCCCAGCGAGCTCTTAAAAGTGGCTTTACACTGAACTTGTGTATTGCTTCATGTGCATGAATGATTCGAACATGCGTCGCAATCTGTCTCAGGTGGAAAAATCCTGCCTTCGCTTGTGCGAATGGCAGAGCGCGGCCCGCCATGACTTCCTGAGTGCCTTTTTCCTTCTCTATAAAGTTCCATGGAGTTTCAAAGTCATTCAGAATCTTTGATATATATATATTTTTTTGCAGCGATTCTAAAAATTGTAACCCGTCAGGGAACAGCAGTCAGTTGCAGTTAAGGAAAAACGTCAGTCTGGTTAACATTAAAAGGCTGTTCTTTTAAAGAGAGATGTTACCTGCATTTAAAGGGAATGTATCAAGATAGAGATATAGGAGTCACCATTGCAGAATTGTCTTTTAAAAGTGAGAGCTCTGTTTTGATGGTCATCCTTGCTTAACTGCTTAGGCCGCGTACACACGTGGGGACTGTTCGCTCAACTTTGTCCGCTGAACAGTGTTTCGGCGGACAGTCCGCTCGTGTGTGGGCTTTCAGCGGACAGTTTCAGCGGACAGTCTGCTGAACAAAGTTTTTCGGAAATTCCGAAAAACTGTCCGCTGAAACTCTGTTTCAGCGAACAGTCCCCTCGTGTGTAGGCTTGTTCGTCAAACTAAGTTCCGCGCATGCTCAGAAAGGATTTACACGCCGAAGTTTGCATTGCAGTGTATAGGACGTCGTATTTTTCGTCCCGTCGTACGTGCCGTTCACGTCATCGCGCACGGTTTCAGCGGACTGTTCGTTCGCCGTGTGTGGGCAAGTCCGTCCATGCTAATTTTGAGCGGACTGTCCGCTGAAACTGTTTGACGGACAAAGTTGAGCGAACAGTCCCCGCGTGTGTACGCGGCCTTAGGCCCGATTCACACCCGAATGTGTTGTAGCTCGAAGTTCCAAAATGCTCAGGGAAAAAAAATCAATTATTCTCCATGGTGGTGGTTCACATTTCCACCCCAAAATGCCTGAAACCAAACTCCTGAAGCAAAATAAAGTTCTGGAGCTACTTTGGTAGCTCGATTCTAGGGCAGATTGGAGCATTTTTGAAGCACCTGAAAGCAGAAACACATAGCAACAAATGATGATTTGTTGGCTAATACAAAAACGCCAAAGCTCCAAAAAGCTTGGAAAAAGTCTGTAGAAAAACGTTCAAAAAAGTGAGCCAAAATGCCCGAAAAAAGGCACAAAAAGGTTTGAATGTGGCCTTCAAGTCCTGGAGTCAGAGTGGCCATTGCTGGATTGATTTCTGACATGTAGGCTTCAGGAATGTCATTGCTTAATTGCTAAGGCCTCATTTACAGTGGCAATGGCAAGTTGACCCACCATGGTGGATGAGCGATGGTTTTGCAGGTGTTTGTGGAATACTACCATTCCACAAACGGCTATTTTGCAGTCCTATTGACTTCAATTGGCAAGTTTGGCAAGCAGAACCGCCTGTCAAGGGAGATAAGTTAATTTTGTCCTGCCATGAAGTATTGTGGCCAATGCAATGTGTACAGAGTGCTGCCATGTTATTTTGCAGGTAGGCAGTTGGGGGGTGGGGGGGTGCTAAAAATTTGAGTCAACTGCTTGTTTTTGACACCCTTTTGCTGCCCATGTAAAGTCCTTGTGCCAGAAGGAACATGCACTTATTAGGTGGTGGGACAGTTCCACTTAGTAACTTACCATGTAATAGATGGGGGTGAACATGACAGCCCTGCTGTTTGCAGTTATGAAAACAGGGCAGAAATGGCAGTTCACAATTAACAATTGTTGTTATAATTAACAATTTTATTATTCATTATTTTACAAACATAGAGCACTTTGTATATAGCTCTTGTTTAAGTGGAAAATAGATTCTGCGAAGAAGGGAGTAAAGAAAATGTACGATCTGCTTTGCTCTTTGAAGGATGAGGGTTTTAATAGATTTTTGAAGTTATTTTTGAAACATGTTTTTGCATAGAATGTGGAAGGGTTAGAACCTCTGCCAGATGTGTCTCCATTAGGGAGATATCCATTGAATTCCTGTCCTCGTGGCAGTTCTCCCAGTGCAATAAATGAGCAGAAAACTCCATAAACGTGGCAAATTCAACAACAAAAACCCAACAGAGGTTCTACCCTTTCCTGTTCTTTTCAAAACGAAGTCCGGGTTCGTGTATGCGTAAATTGGATGTGTTTTTCATCACATCCAATTCGCAAGACATGCGAGTGTCAACAGAGCCGGTTTACACATGTCAGGGGCGGCCGTGGTGCGAATTCCAAAAGGGTCCTGTGCGTTTTTGTGTCTGGTTCAGGTGCGAATTCAAGCAAAAAAATCGGACTTAAATTGCACCTGAACCAGGGAACAGAAACGCACCGAACCCCCAAGATGGAAACCACAGCCGCACATCTGTGAACTCGGCCTAAAAAGAATGTCTAGGATGAATTTAACTTTAGGGCTTTCTCTATTATAGTCTGTATCCTTTCACACTAATTGTTCCCATAGCACCATAAGGATTGGTAAGGTCAGTTATTTGAAAATAATCAAACAGTTCAGACTATTAGCAGACTGGAGAAAGACTACTAAGATCGGAGGTTGTTATAACAGTACAGGTCCACTTTAATAGCGCAAAGACGTTCAGGAACCCACAGCAGCCAATCAGCATGCTGTGTTTCCTCATCCTTGTTGCTCTTGCCGATGCTTTACTCAGTAATAATAGACTCATTTGCGCTCCTCTTTAACTCTTGTACTGCCTGCCTACTCCCCGCTGTTCCTCGATTTACCTGCAGCCTGATCTCATCATGGCATGGTGGTTTCGGTACACGTTAATAGAATTCTTTCTGCATTCACTTAACAATGTACATCTGTCTCCCCATCTGCTGGTTCCATATTCCTTAGATGCTGGATCTGCGAAACACCTGAGCTGCGTCTTTTTTCTTGAGCGCTGGAATGATGTAGTGCAGCTATAATTATCTATCTCAGTTCAATGTGATAAGAGAACACTACAGCTAAAACACGAGCTGGAAAATTCCAAAAGG
This sequence comes from Lithobates pipiens, assembly GCF_037356315.1. NCBI lineage: Eukaryota > Metazoa > Chordata > Amphibia > Anura > Ranidae > Lithobates > Lithobates pipiens. Next base: position 70,627,594 of record NW_027507784.1, read on the forward strand.
AAGCCGGCAAAGCCTGGTAGCAGCCAACTCACCAGCTAGTTATCTGTTTTTGCATTTTGGATAGAGTGGGGATGAATTAGAGCACCTAGAAGTTTCTTATTGCGGTCTGAGCCCCCGTTAGGGAGATTCACCCTCTCTATTTGTCCTGTTTACCATTATCAGTAAAAGAGAATGTAAAAAGAAAATCCCACATTTTGGTTTGTCTCCAGAAAATTAATACAGTATAAGGGAAATCTTCCAATGTGGACACTAATTCTGGTGACCTTGGGGTCCCTAAGGGATCCCCCTAATTTTCAGGAATTTCCCCTCACTTCCTGTTTTAGCAATGGATATAAAGTGAAGGGAAATCTCCCCAATGGGACAAAGATGGATAAAACAAAAAAAAAAAATCTGGCAGGGGTCCCTTACTCTATCCAAAATGAAAAAAAAAAATTGCCTCTAATTCCACTTTAACATGCATTGCCTTAAAGTGGAACCTGCCTGCCTACTCACAGTGTTCTCAGCTTATCTCATCGGCATGGTCCATCTGTGCCAGGGGTGACTGACTCCTGTACATGTGCGAGAGTAAGGTCATCCCATGCCAGCCAATGAAGACGTCTGAAGACTGGCACCAAGATGAAGATGCCGACACAGTTGGGGAGGGGTACTGTTGAAGAAAAAGTAAGTCTAGCCCCACTTTAAGGAAGTCAATTCAAAATGAATGGGCTGCCAATGGATCTTACCATGCCTAAAATCGCAGATTACTTTTTTTTTTTAATGCTAAACATGGCAACACACTACTATACATTTCAATGAATTGAGGCGCACTACAACACAAGTGTGCTGAGGTATCATTCAAAATGAATGGCACCACCATGCGGGGAGGCATGCTACTGCAGTAATATAAGTGTTGCTGCAACATGGGGGTGTAAAGCCAACCTTAATATGTGTGCATATTCATCTCAGAAGTCAAGAGAACACCCACCTACTCCTACAGCTCTGGTCCCTTTCTAGCTTACAAAATCCTGCTTGCCGGAGACGGAGCATCACCTTGCTGGTCAAGCAAAGGAGGTAAACACTGTAGAATGGGAAAGTGTCTGCACTCTTAGTAATCCTGTTGTTGGCAAGTTGCTCCTAGCAACAGGATTGCTAGGCTGCCAGCAGCATTAGGACCATTGGTGTGACATGGCCCTTAGGGTTGTTCTGATGGTCATTGTATTCTATACACTTGGAGACATTTTGTGGACACCCATGTCAACCTGAAAACTAGGCACAGCCGGTAAAACACAGCAAAAGCGCTAAAATTAATGAAAAAAAAACACGAAGCTAAGTCAACATGTCACAAACAGGAAAAAGGCAAAGAAAAAAAATGACTCTGCAAGAGTAAAATGTGATTATTGCAGATTTATCGGCAACTGTACGCCTTTCCTTTCTGACGGCGAGGGTGTGATGGATTACAGGCATTTCATAACATGAAACCCTAGTTGTTCTGTGCTATGGCTAAAATTGGTTTGCCGTATAAAAATAAATACGCTTAAACGTTACACAAATTAACTCGGGCCAGCTAAACTTGCTGCGTTCCGGATTTCTTCCTAACAAAACAACTTTAAACAGAAGTTAATATTGTTGCGCGGAAAGAAAAAAAAAAAAACTACCTGACACTTGCACTTGATCATCTTTACTACACAGTGGCGCAATTAATATTTAAACATTGTAATAATGCAGTTTGCTATGCACGCACTTTTCTGCATCACTTCCATATTTTAAAGAGAGGAGGGTGGAAGCAGAAAAGGAAGGCCAAGTGGTATTTTAAAAATTAAAGTAATTACAACTGTGTTATCGAAACAGTTGGTGATCTGTAGTCAAGGAGCATTTTAATAGTCAGCCAGTCCAGAATGTGTATTTTGTCTTTGAGGGGTTCTAGAAGTAAATAATACTCTATATATTGGGGAGACCATTGCAAACCCTCTGCTTATGAGTTCCTGACTCTCATTCTCAGAAATGAAGTTGAAATGATCCTGTTCTGCTTGCTTTAAATGGTAGACAGCTTGTTCAAAATCTTTTTGACCAACTCCCCAGCCCAAAACATATGACTGTTTAAAGTGTATCTTCAACCAAATCCTTCTTTACTTATGAATAGGGTGGGGAAGGGTAAGCACCACTGTTACATTTTTATTGCTGCCTTTGTCCCTTTTAGGTAGATATGCTCTTTCTATATATCCTGGTGTCCATTCACTCTAGAACTAAAAGTGGAAAATCCAACATTTTTTGAAGTTTCCAATGGAACAAGAAATGGAGAGAAATCTTCCAATGGGAACACCTGGGAATTCCCCCCAATTTAGACAGATTTCCCTTTCAGTCCCTGATGTCCAGTAGCGATATCTGAAAGGGGGGGGGGGGGGTGCGCCCGGTGTCTGGTGTAATGCCAAACTTGGTGGGAGAATAACAATCTTTTATTAAACGTAACAAATTTACAAATCGAGCCAACACGTTTCGGGGGCATTGCATCCCCCTTCTTCAGGGCTGTCGGTACCTGCAAACAAGGGTGGGTAGACTTTGCGGTGCTACCTGGTTTTCTAGTAGAATCAGATGTCGGCTTTCAAATGCAGAGGCAGCCCAGAAAGAACCAGAGACTGAGATCTAGCCCTGGTTCATACCCTGATTTTTGGAAGTTCTTCAGCCCTCAAAATAAACATTCCCACTGTATCCTGTGGTGCCCGTTCACACCTGAGCCCTGTGTCGCTTGAAGCTTGTCACTTAACATTTGAAAAAAATTGGGGCAGGTCAATAGCAGAGGCCATGGACACCCTCTGAGAATGGCTGCCTCCTTCTTCATGAATACCAGTTACCAGCATTGGACTGTTTGCAATTGCTATCACAGCTAATGTTGCGTACACACAATCGGACTTTCCGGCAGACTTGGCTGACTGGAATCCATCGGACTTCAATCGTGTGTTGGCTCCAGTGGACTTTTTTTTCCCAAAAGTCAGATGCACCTAGAGATAAAACATGTTTCAAATCTATCCGACGGACTTGGCTTTCTAGCGTGCAAACCGTTTGTCTGTGTGCTAGTCCGATGGACCAAATACAACGCAAGGGCTGCTATTGGCTACTGGCTATTGAACTTCCTTGTTTAGTCCTGTTTACGTCATCATGTTCAAAACAAACAGACTTTTGAATGGACTTGGTTCGGTAGTGTGTGGCCAAGTCCGCTCGTTCAGAAAGTCCCTCGGACCTCCGCCGAAAGTCCGTCGGGAAGACCGTCGGATGTAGTCCATCGAAAAGTCCGGTCGTGTTTTGTTTGAAGGGTGCTGGCTCCAACTTGCATACACACAGTGAAACAAATGTTGGCCAACAATTACGAACGTACTGTAGTAACGTACAAGATGTATGTTATATCTCCATTTTGAATGCTAGTTTTACAAGACTGAGTGCTTCCGGCTCATCCCTGATTCAGAACATGCGTGTTTCTACTTTGGACTTTTGTCCGATGGGCTTGTGTACACATGATCGGAAAGTCCGACAACACACATTTGTTGGCAGAAAAGTTGAGAGCATGCTAGCCAACATTTGTTGGCGGAAAGTCCAAGTTTACAGGAGTAATGAAATTAACAGCTTTAGTGAATGAAGCAACAGCAGCCATACACAAGGCACACATCTTTAACGTTAACCTATTCTTACAATGCAAATATCCAAGTGCCTTGAGAAAGCATGCGATTTGGAAGAGAAACGCTCATTGGCTGGGTGAATTTTAATTTTTTTTAGCATTTGGAATGTATAATTAAATAAAAAAGAGTGATATGCTGTGAGCACCTTGGAATTTGTTTTTTGCAATGCTGCAAATGTCTTAAAATACTTAAAATAAAATTTGCTCAACGGGAAACGAGAGACAGCAACAAAAAAATCTGAGGGCGTTTGCCAATTCCCTACTCGTCCCTAAACAAAATAGAAAGTTTTATCTATGGATTTAGTTATATTCTAAATAGTCATACTGGTAGTGTGCAGACTGCTGGAGTTCACCTAAAAAAACAAAAAAAAAAAACATAAGAAGCACTAGAGTTCCTCTTTATTGTGTTTATTTACTCAAATTTTAGACAGGAAGTAGGGTTCTCTTGTTGTGATGCCCTTTCAGCTGCCGTCTGCATTGCCTGAAGCTATGAGAGATGTGTTGAGCTTTTTAATATCAAGAACAGCGCGAAATCAGCAACTGACCCAGGCATCTGTGAAATACCGCACCTTTGACATCAAGTCATTTATAACTGAAGACTTAAAAAAAAAAAAAAGAAAACTTAGCTCATAAAGAATACCTTTCATGGGGCCTCCTCCCAGTTCACTAGGACAATGGGACTGTTAAAGCCAGGTTGTAAAATAAAGTAATTTGGAGCCCAATCCCCTATTCCTCATACAAGCTAAAGCTATAGCCAGAGTAGGAAGAAGGAAAATGTTAAAGCTGAACTCCAGGCAAGCAATCACATAGAAAGAAGAAAGAAATGGCTGCACATCCTGAACTTCCGATTGCCTTTTATTTTGTTTCACAAAGATAACACCAAGGACACCAAACTGTGGTCACGTAGACGCGTTTCACACATACATCTTGTGCATGTGTGAAACGCATCTACGTGACCACAATTTGGTGTCTTTGGTGTTATCTTTGTGAAACAAAATAAAAGGCAATCGGAAGTTCTGGATGTGCAGCCATTTCTTTCTTCTTTACAAGTTTCCCACAGAGGTGGGCCAGGGCTAGCACTCTGCAAGATACTCCAATCAGCCTTATCTCTATACACCTGGAGCAGCGGTTCTTTTTCTCGTATACAAGCAGTCACATATACTTAAAAATAGTACCACCGATTAATCTGCTATAGGATTTGTAATTCTGTTTAGCCAGTTACGTGATTCAGGTATCCCTGCCAAACAGTACAGTCTTATCCTTCACCTTTGCTGCAGCAGCATCACCGGTCAAGAAGACTGGCCAAGACATCTCCCTGAAGGCTGATTGGACAGGGAATAAGTAGCAGCATCATTCTATTCAATCTTTCTGCTAGCAGATATGCATGAATTAGATCCTGATTGGCTACAAGCACTGCCCATCCCTCTTTTAGTCTGAGTGCTGCTGTGCAGGGGGCTACAGGAGGCTGGAGACAAATCCAGGTACTTACACAACTCGCATTTAGAAAAGACCCTTAATGGCCTTTTTTAATTACAACCCCGAGGACACTTGTTTTTTTAATGAGGACATAATTACATTCATTTGTGTTTTCTATATTTGCCTGGAGGACTTATTTTTGTAGTTTTGTTTTGACATGCCCATCAGTATTTGTTACTTATTTGTAGAGTGGAGTAATGACAATACATAAAATGGAGTAACTTGTAGCAACCAATCTGATTCCAGTTTACTGAAGCCAGTCAAAGATTCATTTTGATTTGTTCTTTCAATTTATAGCACTTTGCTGAATGCTCTTTAACATATTATCATTATTATTATTATTATTATATAGAATTTATATAACAGCAGCACTTTACGCAGTGCTTTACAAAATAAAGGGAGACAGTACAGTAACAATACAATTCAAGAGAAGAGGGTTAGGGAGCTTACAATCTATTGAGTAAGTCTAGCCCTCACGGGGCAGAGCTCCCAGAGAACAATAAGAGTGAATGCCAAGTTAACGGATCACAAACTTACACAAGAATACAAGCCAGCCATTAATGTACCTGTACATATATTTTAATATAAGTGCAGTTATCTGCGATTAAGTGCTGTAACCCCTGATTGGCTGCTGCATATTATGGCACTTTAATGGTCACCTTCTGGCACGCCTTCGTTGAATGGGTTTGATATACTGTTATTGAACTAACCTTACTTTGTATATAGAACTTGAGTTCCATCAGTAAATTTATGACATAAAACCTTGTAAGAGGAACTACAGTAGAGGGCCTGTCGGTGGTTTATGAACTAACAGTGTGACTGGGTTTCTTCAAAGGTAATGTCTGGCTTTCGCACAATACCTTATTCCTTTTTCCAATTCGGTGTAAAAATGTAGTTTCATGTGACAAGATATCAATGTGTTTTAATGTTCAGAATTAGAGGAAGCACTAGCTGCCTAACTCAATCCATTGGTTGAACTAAATGTACTTTGTCTTTTTTTCAACTGGACTGTAACTATGTAACAATTATTTGTTTGTGAGGCATTTTATGGCTAAATGTAATATATCATGAAGGGGAATACATCACTGTGCAACACTACTATGAGTAACTACATGTTTCATCATGCAAAGGGAATTTTAACTGTAAAAGGTCGGCACACTGTGTGGATGACATGACAGACCAAAAGACTCTTGGCCATTTAGTCAAACCAGTCATGGTGGGTGGGACAGACAGGAAGATCCTCGGCCTTCTAGTCAAACCGGTCATTGGTAGACAGTATAGATCGGATTGGTTTTAACCAAACTGGTCATGGTGGGAGAGACCAGAAGACTCTTGGCCTTTTGGTCAAACCAATCACAGTGAGTGGGAAAGGCCAGAAAACTCTTGGCCTTTTAGTCAAACTGGTCATAACTGAGTGGACAGGTCAGAAGACTCTTGGACTTATAATCAAACTGGTCATGGTGGACAATACAGACTAGAAGACTACTCTAGTCAAACTGGCCATGGTGGATGATATAGATTGGAAGACTCTTGGCCCTTTAGTCAAACCAATAATTGGTGGGTTGGGCAGACCAGAAAACTCTTGGCTTTTTAGTCAAACTGGTCATAGTGGATGACATCCATCAGAAAAACTCTTGGCCTTACAGTCAAACTGGTCCTAATGGGTGAGACAGGTCAGAAGACGCTTGGTCTTTTAATCAAACCAATCATGGTGGGCAATACAAACCAGAAGACTACTGGCTTTTCAGTTAAGCCTGTCATGGTGGGTAATATATACCAGAAGACTATTGGCCTTTTAGTCAAGCCACTCATGGAGGGTGGGACAGACCTCATGGATTTTTCAATCAATCAACACATTGAAAGTAGGCAGGTCAGGCCGAGAGTCTGAGGATCCCTTTTCTGCTCACTACAACAAGCGGTAATTATGTCACCACCTAACATTACTAGGAACTACAGAGGGGGCAGTATACTACCAGTGGTTGGAGAACTGCAGCTTCTGTGAATGACGGCCATACCCATATGTACAGCTAGCGTACAGCCGTCCATTGCTATGGGCTGCTGTATACCCACAATTTATATGGTATACCCACATGTGCTCATGTGCATGAGGCCTTACTGCTGCTAACTATATACCTGTCTAAGGATAGTTAGAAAGGATATATTTGCTACTCAGCGGATAATTTTCCACCTGGCTCAGTCAATTTTTAGATCAACTTTTTCTGTTTGTAGGGCTCCTAATAAATCGAATTTCGAGCAAATTTAGTAAAAATTTGATTTAATTCAAGCTGTGTCTGGCCAGTTTTAGTCGGTTTGTATGTTTGGCAATGAGTAGAAGGCTTACTGGGAGTGTTCAGACAGGCCTGGCCATGTTTGCTGCCACATACATCCTGTCGATAAAACAGTATTACAGATAAAGGAGGGTCAGGTAAGACTGTGCCCTCTTATGCCCTTTTCTAGAGGTGGGGGCCCTGAGCAAGATTTACTAGGCCGGCAACCAATCGGATCCATCCTGTCAGAATGTCCGTAGTGAAACTTGAGAAGATTTATAACAAGTAGGTAACAGTTTCAGGCCTTGGAGAGAACATTAGTGAAAACGTCATGCCGAGAGCAATTGGGATGAACTGAGACTGCTGGAGACTGATGTGGGGGGGGGGGGGGGGGGGGCAGAGCACTGAGGCCTATTCCTGGACGGACCTTTGCCCTCCTGTAAATAAAACATTCATGAGGAGAGAATGGAAGGGCTATAGGTAATGGAGTTACACAGAATGGTCCATCTGCTGCATTGCCCTGCACAGAAGGGATGAGGGGTAAACTCTGTTCAGGAGAGCTGTGACAATTAAGAGTTGTCTGTCACGGCTGCAACTAATAGCTTCAGGGTGATGAAGAAGTTACAGAGCATCTCCAGGCGGTTGGCGGATTGCTGGTGTTCTCCCGGAAAAGTTGCAGCCGTGCTTAAATCAGATTGTTTATTATCTCCATTCGGTGATATCACATGTCTCTGTGTTATCTGTAGGGTCTCATATGTTGCTGGATACTTCAGCATAAAGGATGTGGCGTGAGAACGATTCAGAGCCATTTAGAGAATTATGGTGTAAAGTAGATGGAAACCAAATTAAATATAAAATCCTTTTTTTAATTCTTTGTCACATCTCAGTACTGCTGATCTTCGACATCCTTTTTACCGCCACTTCCTTTCTATATGTATTACACATGGCTGCGTGGCTTTTCTCTGGGCAGTTTTCCTGTTAGGGACAATGGTAGGCCATGCTTGCTCAATGCAGGTTGGAATGGCCACTTGTTGTCTCTATCCGAAGTCCATGTGACAAGGGGACAACACAAGAGCACAAATGGGAAACAAGGACAGAGTGTTGTCACCCTTTCCAGGAAGTGCCTGAACAAAGAACTTATTGGCAGGAATATCAGGTATTATTTTAATGAAAATTCCAGATTTCGAAAGAATGGATATTATTTTTCAAATTAACGTGATAAAGCTTTAATGACATTTTATTGGTTGGGTTTACATCTACCTTGAAAATGTAACTGATGGGGCAACAAGATGAACGCCAAAATGGAGTTCACAGCCACCTAACAAGTGCTTTGAGTCTCATGGGTGCAAAATGTTCATGTGGGAGGGTAGCGTGCCTTATTACATTTAGAAGTAGTGCATTTGATTAGCATCTAATGGCTATAATCTAGGACTAGCCGATTGTAACTCATGCGTTAAAGTGGCTGTAAACCTGAGACATGAAATATGAACAAAGTATATCCCTCTATTGCAGTGATGGTGAACCTTGGCACCCCAGATGTTTTGGAACTACATTTCCCATGATGCTCAGGCTCTCTGCAGTGTAGTTGAGCATCATGGGAAATGTAGTTCCAAGACATCTGGGTTGCTAAGGTTTGCCATCACTGCTCTATAGTGTGTACTTGTCTCAATTAAGAACATTAAGTGTAATTTCTTTCTGCTTCTTTGTTCCTCTGCTATCAGCATGAGTCACTTCTGACAGGTTTTCCTGACACCAAGAGAAAAAAAGTGACAGGGGAGGGAGCTTCAGCTGATTGACAGCCTCAGCTCTGTTCCGTTCCCTTCCCTTCCCTTCCCCTCCCCCACCCTCACTTCACTTGGTATATGTGAGGGTTTACAACCACTTTAAGTTCTACTCCAAGTGTATCATGAGAATTTAGAAGAGTATGTCTTTGTTATTTCCTATTTTCCATTTTTCACATAGCCTACATTGCCTAATGCCTTAAATGGGCCTAAAACCAATTTTTGTGCAAAAATAACATCATTCAAAACTCCAAACTTGTTACAATTCAGAAAAAAAGGATTAGAAAGGAAAAATAAAATTTTATTTGAACAAGAAGATTTATCCAGGATGGTTGTTATTTTAAATCCTCAAGGTAAAACTGGAGGTTAGTTTTGTAAGAGGGTCCAGCATGATTCATTGTCCTCCCAGTGTCACTAAACCCAAGGAGTGGAAGAGTTACTGTGCCATTAACATTCTTCCATTCTTCATCCCATCAGGAGGTATCCATAGGTCCAACCGTGGTCCATCCACCTCCCCGGCTCTAGGAGGACAATGCCTGGAATGTCGGCAATGCACGTCTATTTTTGTCACACCTATGTGTAGCCATCCATCTGGTCTTAATCAATCAGTCTCATCCAAGAGCTTTGCAGCTGTAATAATAGAGCTCCTCATCAGTGCTGCCTCTTAACACTTCTTCTGCCAGATCCCTTATAAGATGTCTGGCATGGACGTCAAAGAACTTAAAGAAAAACGTGGACCATTGTTAAGTTCATAGTTCATACCTGTGAGATGTCACAGGTTCTCAGGATTGACTTAAGAGAAGCCATTGTGCGATTTAAGACAATATTTATGTCAAGAAACACTCAGTTATCAAGTAGCTAATTGTTCAGCTAACTATATATGACCTGATAGGCTATTTTTATTTCTTTTTTATTCTTTTATTTAGAATATTTTTTTAGAGAGTTACAGCCAAAAGAGATAAGCCACCATGGAACATTAGATATAAGACATGCTGGTAGACATTGACTTATAAGACATTGGCTTCTGTCCAAAAAAAATTGGCCCTACTATATGATTTTGAGTTGGGGACCTTGGATTGTGGGCTCCTTGAGGGTAGGGACCGATGATACTCAGGCTGAACTGGATAGACTGGTGTTTTTATTCAACCTTACTAACTATATGAGTACCCCATAACGAGGCTACGTTTTTGTCATGCTGATCATACAGCAACAGATATGGTTGCGCAATACTCTATTTTTTTGGCTGCAATCATGTGATCTGGCCACCCATTGTGATGGCCATATCTGACCAGTAAAGGTATTTAATCTCCTCTTTGACCAAAAGGAAACATTATAAATTGTTGCATGAGAACCACTTACAAATGCTCATATAGGCCCCATTTCACCACATCTTCCACTATAGCATTACCTTTTCCATACAGATATCTGTTGACCCATTCACCATACGTAGGCCTGTTATAAACAAACAAGGCCCACACTGTTCCTGGCTTATGGTTATCTTTTGTTATGGGAACATTTAGACAACCGACTAAATTTTGGGGGAAAAAAAGTACACAAGTACACTTTGTCCTAAATGATGCTTTTACTAATAATATATATATTTATATAAGATGAGACCTCTTTGTAGAAGCTGTAATTAATGTTTTTTCCCTTGATTTTATGTCAAGTTTTAAGGATGTTTTTAGGCTCAGAACAGAATCATTAATTTCAAGCTGAAAAATGGCTTATGTCAAAGGTTTCCTCTTTACAAAAGGCAACCTAATGTCTTTGTGTTCCATATTTTGTTGGGACATCTGTTGTGACTGATCTGCTTGAGTGCTGGTGGTTGGCTCTTTGTGATGACTCGCAATATCCACATGTGTTATCTCTGCACAGGATTGAAACTCTAGAGCTTTCTTGGTTTTAGGTTACTATTGCTGGCTGCACAATTTTTGGTCAATGTGAAATCAGGTTAATGTTTCTTGCTCTAATGACTCTTTTGTTAAAAGAAATGGTCAACTATGGTATTAGGCATTTGATGAATACATCTTCCAGCAAAAGTATATTTGATCCTCAAGCAAGCCTATTCGGAAGACGCTGATCTTTGATAGAAATACCAATTGTTTTGCTGCATTTTAACAAAATGTTTGCCCATTTGGATGGTTTTAAAGCTTATTTAAAGCTGCAACACATTTTTCGTTTTGGCTAGAGAGGTGTTGAGTTACAAGCTTTGTCAGGTTTTTATCGCTGTCCATGTCCCTGCTGGGGAGATTTACTCTAACCTGTTGTCTCTACAAGACAGGAAGTAAAGGAAGGTCTCCCCAATGGAACACAGAGGGAAAAAATCCACAAAGGTTTTAACCATTCTCTACTCCAGGGGTAGGCAACCTTGGCACTCCAGTTGTGGTGAGACTACAAGTCCCATGAGACACTGCAAGACCCTGACAATCACAGGCAGGACTCCTAGTGGCAGAGGCATGATGGGATTTGCAATTTCACCACAGCTGGTGTGCCAAGGTTGCCTATCCCTGCTCTACTCTAGCCAAAGCTAAAAAAAAAAAAAGTTTGGCTTTAGATATACTTTAAGAATCAATAAAATAGGAATACGTCCAAAAATGTACTTTTATCATTTGAAAAAATTAAAGTTATGTGCACTTATCAATAGATTAATACAATTTTTTTAAAATATGTTTACAATGTATTTATATATTCTGTGAAATAAAACTTATTGTTCTGTGTTGTTAGCCATTTGAGGCTGAAGAACACCTATTGGAGGTTCTATAGGGGTAGTAGACAGGAAGTCAGCTGTGCATGGGAAAATATTGTTCTCCAGGACCAGCTCTTGATTTGTTATCCTTCTTTCTAAAAATAAAACATCTGAAGCTCTAAATGACTTCTTATAATTGTACTTGAAATTTTACTTTATGTGTGGGACGGCTAGCCAAGTTCCATTTTATGATCAACGCAGGCTATGACCGTTAGGTGATTTATGTGTGTTAATATATTTTATCCTTGGATTACAGAGGGTTTTGCATCTCTTAGGCCTTCTGCAGCCTTGGGGGTCTCAATTCCATTGAATTGCATGCTCATCTGGTGAGGGATCAGTCATTTGCATTGCATTGCCATTCATCAGGTGAAGTTTGCTAAGTATCAGCTGGTGATACACAGGAGGTCGGAAGAACACATGGCCATTCCTTTCAGCTAACCGTTCTATTACTTTCTCCACCAGCTTATGCAGGGAATTGTGGTGGGGGGATGGACACATTACAGCCATAGAGGCGTGTGCATAACAATACTTACCTCTGTCCCTTTCTCCCTTTTGTGCTTTTCACGTCAGGGATGTTTTGCTGGGCTGCCCGGGTAACTGCTCTGAAAGGTTGCAATATCTCTTGTGCAAAGAGTTTTGTGACTGAGTGCCCCCTGACATCACCTTTTGTTCTATGGAGGTGTTTGATCCTGTCCCCTTTCTCCTGGAGAAAACAAAAATCCCTTTCCCAACCTTTAACCTCTTCAGAGCTGGGGAAGTTAAACAGAGACAAGGAGGGAAAAAGTTTTGAGTCATTGTCAGGAGCGATTCGGGTTTAAAAAGTGAAATCCTTATTTTCTAGTCTAAAGAAAACTTCAGATCACTTTATTTGGTTTTGTTTTTATTAGTTCTTGCTTAAAACATCAATAGGCTACATCTAGACCTCTGCATTTTTTTCGTGTGGTGCTTTTTAGGTGCATTTTAAGTATATTTGAAATAAGTTATTATTCATCCTTACAAAGGGTTTGTCTTGTTGGAAACCAAACCAAAAAGGCCTCACGTATGCCCTTGTGGTCCTACATGTAGGGCCCTTAGGGCCCCTTTTCAGAAAGACACTGAAATGACAGTAGAGGCCAACTCACAGCCCATGGTAATGCACCACATAGCACATACTGGTGCACTGCGGTGCAAAAAAAAAAAATGGTGCACTTTCTTGTCTGTTGCAAGCCCATTCATAATGAAGGGTCTGCCTTAGCACAATGCAAATTATGACAAAATGTGCATTCGTCTACAGATGTCACCATTCCTCACCTGATCAGCATACAGCCAGGTGCAGGGCACAGAAATAAATGGTCTATCTTTTGCACACCAAAAAAAAATTAATTGTTGACGTTCCTTCAGCAGGTCATACAGTAAAGTTAAACATTTCAGAACCAACAGGGGACCTTCATCAGGCAAAGTGACATCATCAAAATGATGTCACCTTTGCTGATGAAGAGACTCTTGGTGGTTCTAAAACTTTGCATTTTGCTGTTTGGCATGCTAAAAGAACATCGCTAACTGGGGTTTCTATTGCAGAAGATAAAGGTGCCATAAATAGGCCTGCATGTACTGCACTTTAATCTGTTGAATTGGTGTTAATGATAAGTAAATGTATATGAATGATGATTGATTGAGTTCCTGTATTGAATACTCATACATTATCATTATCATCATTATCATCATCCCTACCTGCTGCATTATTAAGTGGCACAACAGATGTGAGCGTTGGTTGCCACAATCAAATATTGTTAGGGTCAAACAACACTCACGTGCTTTAGAACTGTTTCTACAACAGTCCAGCAAATCTTTCAAGGTTTCAAGTTGCTGGTCATATTCATTTTTTTTATTTCCCTGCAATAGAAGATACAGTATTCTTGAATTTAAGCCTGTGTTGCCTACTTTCCTTCCATTCCATCATTGCAGCCTTTGTAGGACTTCTTGATACTTCAGAGAGTGTTGGATGTCTATGTCCCCCACTACGCACTATGACTCCTTCCTCCAGCCCATACATCACCATCGGACTTTGCAGTGATGTAGAAGTCGGAGGATGGAGCCACAGAAAATGGCGGGGCACTCCTGGAAGTGTTGAGTACAAAAGGGATTGACAGAGGCTGCAAGTGCTCAGAGTGGATCAGAGAGATGGTCGGGAACATAGACCTTTGGGGAGGTTAGTATAAAAAATCTTCTCATGCTGGGAACTCAAGTTACAATTTTGTAAATGGACTGCCAGGGTCTCTTTATGCTGATAGGACATTTACACTAGGATTAAAGTTTACCTTTCAGACTGTTGCTCAATCTGGGATTACTTCTGACCTGTCAAGGCTCACTTGGGCCTAGAAAAAAGAGCTGATCCATCCAGATAGATTTCTCTGATGAGTTGCCTTTATACACCTTAGATAGGGCCTGAATCAGGGGTGTATGCATAGAGCATAAACATGAACATCCAACCGATATGAATGTGTTTATGGATCAACGGTTATACTGAAAAATTGTGCCAAATTGTGCAAAAGTCTGAACTTCCAGCTGCCGTCACCTCAATTTGTCTGGCTATCTCCTACTTTCTCTTTCTTTAAGTGATCCCTGAAAACTCACCTGTTCAGGGAAGTCTATCCCACCTCAACGCTAAACAACTCAACGCTACTTTCTCGGTCAACTCACCTCCACACAGTTACAATATTACTGTATGTATCGGTTGCCCCTACTTTTAGATTGTAAGCTCTCAAGAGCATGGCCCTTCTAACCCCCATTTCTTGAATTATATTGTACTCATACTGTCTCCCTTTTAAAACTGTTGGTGCTATATAAATCCTGTATAATGATAATATCTATAGACACTACTATAATTCCATTTATGAATAAATACTTCCTTGTACAGAGGATCAATGTTTACTGACAATATCATAACTACAAACTTATTTGAAGAATATAGTGTTTGCATGAAAATGTTGCACGTAACGAGGGCAGCCAATCAGTAATAGGCTTTTATGTATCTAGTACAAAGTAGGAAGGGCTAGCAGGTGGATGATTGGCTGCTTTTAGCTTAGTAGAAATTTGCTGTAAAATACAACATTACTCTGTAACTGTGACTTTAACATTATTATTAGAAAAGGGGACAACCAGGTTGTAAGGGAAAAGCAAAGCTGCTTAGTTGGATTATTTAACAAAAAGCAACTTAAATCTTCCACACGGTGACCTATATACCAATCACCATGCTGGTTGTGGCGGCCGTGCAGGGGTTAATGCATGGCTCTCCGTGTAGGTTTTTTTTTTGAAAATTGAATTTTACTGCAACAAAGTAAAATATAACGGCCCCCGCGAGACAGTATTACAGCCACGATATTGTTTTCTGTGCTGATGTCATCTTCACACGAATGAGCTTAAAACAAAAGGCAAAACAGTTCGAACCTATATCAGTGTGTGAAAGGAAATCTACTGAAATGTTTAGCACAAGGTGTACTGAGATTGAAAAAAGTCAAATATTCCAACAAAATAGCAATCTGAACAGTCGGTGTGTTCTTTGTTTATGTAATGCTGCATTTTTTTTTTTATAGTTTTACCAAAAACGTATTTAAACGTTTTTTAAAGGTTTACAAAGTTTGCACTATTTTTTTATGCGCTTTGGGTTTGTTGGGTTGGATGGTAATTTGTAGCAGCCAATCGGAAATGATCTTTTACTGTTTAGAATACTGGCACTATGAATTGTAACATTCTGATCACCAATTGTGGGTATTTTCATTGCCTAAAGGTCTGTAAGTAAAGAAATTTGATAGCAACTGCCATTACTGACTTGTTTGTGCAAAGTACTAGTAGTAGGGTAGGGTAGTAGGGTACTAGTAGGTAAGCCATCCTTATCCAGGATTGACTACATAGAGCAGGGGTAGGCAACCTTGGGCCCTCCAGCTGTTGCAGAATTACAAGTCCCATCATGCCTCTGGGAGTAACTGTAACTGCCAGCCTTACAATGCCTCATGGGAAATGTAGTTCCACAACAGCTGGAGGGCTCCAGGTTGCCTACCCCTTGTGTACAGTGTCAGTGACCTGGAACTAGGACACAGCCAGTAAAGTCTAAAGCCAGTCATAGACAGTTCCAATCTTGGCCAGTTCAGCAAGGACCGACCAATATATGCACCATAAATGGGCAGGCTGATTTTACTCAGGTTTATCAATCGAGAAACTTGGATACAACCAGCCTGTCAGATTTTACATGAGATTATTGCTTGCGGCTGTTAAAGCTGCTAGCAATAATCGCTATGTTCTCCCATCGTGGGTAGCTTCCCCTGCACCACCGCCGGGAGAACACAATGGTTCTACGGGAGGAATTTCCCCATCAACATTGACTGTGTTGATGTGTGAACTGAGTGATTTTCCTGCAACTCATGGTTGCAGTAAAGGAAAATGCTCCGTCTATGGTGTTATGGGTGCACTTCGGTACGGTTGAACTGAACCATACCTGAGTTTGATTGTCCAACATCCCCACTCTGCCACTGGTGTGCACTCACACTGGGCAATACGCAAGTGTTCCCGAGCCCACTTGCATCATCACCCTGCCAACCAGACCACAGTGATCTCTACTGCTAATCTACGTAGAGTTCTGCACTCACACTGAACTGTACCGTACCGACCGATCGATCTTCCACAATCGCGCGTTACTGCATGAAATTAACATCACCCATGTCATTTAGATCCTAGTCCCTTCATGGATCGTATTAGCCATTAATCTCTTCTACAGACGTGAATGGAAGAGAAAGATTAATCATTCATTCATGAGAGTGTTGGTTGATTTTTCCTATTTTAAGTATACCCTTCCGAGACTAATCTCATGAGACTAATCTCTCAGCAATCACCCAACAAACCCCTTTAGTAACATGACCAGAGGTTTATTCTCTAAGAGATTCTTATAACCTCTGAGATTAGAAATCATACCTTTATAGCTTTACTTCCCCAACAGGAACTGCTGGGATATGTAGTCTCATCGCAAATGGCGAGCCGCAGATTGATTTATTTACTGTAGAATATCAATGAAGAGATGTTTTCTGGTTGGGTTCCAGTGTCATTATATGTCATTTTTGATACATTTCATGAGAAATGAACAACGTCCTTTATGGAAATTTAGGAATAAAATATTACTGTATAACATTAGCAACAGAGATAATTTCAATCTTTTAAATGGCATTCCACGTTTTACAAATCTATACCTTTTTTCACTATAGTTTGCTTTCCAGTCGTATTTCCATAAATATTGGTCATTTTTCAAATTAATTTTTACTTTACTTAGGGCTCAATTTGGGTACACGCCTGTGCGTAGAGATGTGTGCGATGCATTGCCATGTATTAAAGCAGTACTCAACTCACCCCCTGCCATGTTTTTTAATTCTTGCCTACATCCTTGGGTTCTCTTCAAAACACTGCACAGCCGTGTCCTGGTGCGATCCCCATTTGAGGTGACATACACCGGGTTTCGTGGCACCATCTTGGTCATCTTCAGCTGGCGGCCTCTTCCAAGTGAAGGCAGCCGGATCCGATGATGCACCAGACCTGCCCCTCCGGCCCTCCCACCTGATGCCCTGTGTGCTGATCCTGCAACCTCTTGGAATATTTCATGTAAGTATGCCAGAAGGCTGCAGGACCAGGTACACACCATTCTGGCCTAGGTTTGAATAGCAGTGGGTCTGGGGCCAAAAAAAAAGTAAGAAAAAAAGAAAATAGAAAAAAAAATTCCAGCAATTCTGTATGGGGAGAGATTTGGGAGTTAAGTTGTGCTTAAATTTGTGATTCCTTTGTGTTTCTCAGTTTAGAGTTTGTAGTACATAAGGCTAACAGCCATTGACCAAGGCTTGTTACATCATGTTATATGCATTTCGATGTGCTGCCATTGACTTCCATGGGCCTACCAACAAACTAAAATGACATAAGAATCAAACATGTTGTATTTTTGCACGGCAGAGCTAAAATAGGAACAGCCGTATTTTTATAATGGGGAAGAAGGACATATACGTTTTAGAGTAAAAGCACAATGGCGTAAATGGCCCTTTAAGCTTCTAAACCGTCCTGGAATTTCTCATTGCGACGCTGCGTTTATTTACAAACTAATTGTTTGTGGCACCTCGCAAGGATACTCTGCTTGGTCTGAACCCTTCTGAATTTTGTCGTTGTGGTATCACAGTTACAAGGCGGCAAGAAGCAGGGAGAGCGTAGGCTGGTTCTCGAGAAGCTCTGTGAGTGACATAAAAATGGTTCCCATATTTCACGGCGTCCAGTATGCAGCACCTGTTCTCGGCTCATTCCCCAGTCATAACACTGGAGTCATTCGATTCTGGGAGTTAGAAAAAAAAAAAATTAAGAAGAGTTATCAGCCAAGGGAGTAACTACATGTGTGTATGCAGTGACTAGCAGGTGCTGCCGGCTGGCTGAGTTAGTGACTAAAAAAGAAAAATGTATATTGTATATATAGAGATAAATATACACATATATATATATATATATATATATATATATATATATATATATATATATATATATGTGTGTTAAACCACTATCTTTATTGCCCTTATTCACTGATATCTCAGACCTCTTCAGCTGGGCTTAGTAGCTCTTA
Organism: Lithobates pipiens; assembly: GCF_037356315.1. Lineage (NCBI taxonomy): Eukaryota > Metazoa > Chordata > Amphibia > Anura > Ranidae > Lithobates > Lithobates pipiens. Next base: position 70,646,126 of record NW_027507784.1, read on the forward strand.
GTTCCCTGATTTTTGGTTTTGGCGCCTAATGAGGTGATGTAACACACAATGGTAATTTATTTATTTATTTCAGGTACTTATATAGCGCTGTCAATTTACATAGTGCTTTACATATACATTCTACATTGACATCAGTCCCTACACTCAAGGAGCTTACAACCTAAGGTCCCTAACACACATTCATACATATACTAGGGCCAATTTAGACAGGATCTGATTAACCTACCAGCATGTCTTTAGAGTTTTTGGTCAGGACAGTAAACTATAGCAAAGTATCAAAAGGTATCGCTTATCTTTATATTGAGATCTAATTGGCTAGCAAATACAGAATTAAATTGAACAACAAAATCGTTTTTTTTATAAATTTTTATAATTTTTTTTTATAGTATATGAAATGTTCTTTATTTCTTTTTTATATTTTTTTATAGATTTTTTATAGATTAAACAAAATAGTTTAATAAAATGTTATTTTTATTATGTTTTATATAATATATGACTTTTTTTTATATATATTTTGTTTTTCTTTAATATAATAAAACATAATATACAGAGAATTGTATATATATATATATATATATATATATATATATATATATATATATATATATATATATATAATTATTATTATTTTTTTTTTATCTCATTTTCCTGTTAACTTTCAGAATTTTTTATAGTATAGTATCGTAGTATTTTTTTCTATTGTCATTTATTCTTTTTATTGTATGTTTTTAAGAAACCGATACAAAACTTTATCTGGAGCATGTGCCTTGCATCAATGCACTATTTTTGTTTTCTTTTATAGAACCTGTTAAAAAAAAAAAATGTGAAAGTGATTTTAGTTCAAACTCCATATTTCAAAGGGTATTTTTGTTCTGAAATTCTTCAGGATGACCTTCACTAGCCGTAGCACTCTTGACATTGTAGTGTATGTGAAATGCATGAAACATAAAGCTGGTTCTTGGTCGTGCGTTCATTTCCAGAATAAGTTACAGGAAACCGAAAGGTTCGGAGTGTGTGTTCAGATACATTGTTTGTGTTTTCAGAATCACATTACTCTGATAAGGAGTGGAGGAACGTCTGATGAACACTGGGGCCAATGTGGGGTTGCGATAGTGAGCGAATAGTAAGAGGGAGAAGTCATCTACGGCACTGGAGACCAATCAGGAACCAGCTTTCAGTGGGAAAATGGACAGATACAGGACTGATGACCATTGGGCGAATACCATCAGTTTTCGACCTGTAGTGTTACCATACAGCACGCCTATCAATGACCTCTTAGGTTTCAACTACATACCTACTTGGAGGCTCCTTCTGAAGCTGCTAATTGGTTGGTTTCAGAGAACTATCCTTGATTGAGCAAGATGTTAGTAGTTATAGCAAAATCGGCAGTCCAGGGTCAACAGCTCAGATGGTGCCACCTTCCTACCCACCCTGCCCGACAGCCACCACTTTAAGGAGAGCTCATAGTGGCAGCCTACACATTTCTCTTAGCATGGGTTTCCTTTAGTAGAAAGCAAAATAAACTTTTTAACAAAAGACTTTATATTAGTGATATAAGAGAACAGTTACTACAGATGCTGGTTAAAAAGAAACGAAACCATCAAGGTGTGCATTAGAAGCTGCAGAAAGTCAGACCTCCTCGTTTCCTGGCTGGAGGTTCTCCAACATCATCTAGCAGGGTCTCCAACCTACAGCCCTCCGGCTGTTGCAGAACTACACATCCCATGAGGCTTTGTACAACTTTGACATTCACAAACATGACTAGGCATGATGGGAATTGTAGTTCCTGAACAACTGGAGGGCCATAGTTTGGAGAACCCTGGCTGCTGGCCCTCCTCTTTCATTAATTGGATTTAAGTACTTCAATCATGGAGGCTCAGCATCACATGTGGGCGTTACCTAGTGCGGTCTGCATGCAAATTCACCTTGTCTAGGAATCAGGGCCGCTGATAAGGCAGTACGGCCAGCCATCCTGTACTGGGCCTGGGCCCCATCAGATCAAAAGGGGGACCAGGCACCTGCTGAGCAGGAGAACCAGCTGTATTACCTTATTGCAGACCCCCTTCTGTCTGCCAGCTTCTCCTCCTCTCCCTCCCTCTGGCTGCACTGCAATGGGGTTGGTTCTAGCACATGCATCCCTAACATCTGCTGTCATTTACTGGCCCCTTCCTTTCCTGAATGAACACAGTGAGAAATCAGTACCAATCATTCCTGTGTTCATTCATCACAGAACCATAGTAAACCGTGTTTACTGTGTTTCAGTTTGTGAAAGCGCCAGAAGCCTCAGAGGGCTTCTTTTTCATTCATCTGTGTAGCTGAGGCGGTATAAAGAGGGACTAATAAATCTTTGTCCTCAGTCACCTTTGGCCCGGCGGTGGGGGGGGGGGGGGGGGGGCAGGGCCTTGCCAGGTAGGCTGTATGAGGGCCCCCGTGATTTTAAACAGCAGCCCTGATAGGAATGCCCACTACTCCAGACTGATGCCCACATGTCATGGTATTTTGAAATTTGCATAACTTCTCCGAAGATCCAGCCCACTGCTTGCACCAGGGCTGAAGGCTGTTGGCGGAAGGCAGGAAGGAAGGTGTTGGCTTGTTTTCAGGAGACTATGAGTGACACCCTACCACCCCTCCCACTATTCATGATCTGCCTGCATTGCATAGAGAAGAACAGAGGCCCAGTGATGACATTGTTGGGTCTAAAAAAAGGTATGTAATGAAAAACAGTAAGGTTTTAGTCATTCATTTCATTAGCATGTGAATTAAATGGGAAAGGTGGAGCCAGGGAAGGCAAAATAGCAGATTAAACTTCAGCGGGAAGTGCTGCATCCATGTGCAATACACATGGTTGGTTTAGCAAAAATAAGGTTAAATTAACCTCGCCTGTCAATCTCCTCTGTAAAGCGATCTGAATGCAGATAACTCTTCAGAGGAGCAGCAGGTTTAGACACACATCTACATCTAGCCTTAAACATACTAGTAATCTCTTTGAATTTCAAAAGCTCACCGGCGGAAAGACGCAACAACAAAAAAAAGTTGGCATGGAACTTTAATTTCCATGTTCAGAATTCAGAATCTCCCCCCATCCCTCTCCTTCATATGCTCCATCACTTATAAATATTCAGACTTCCTCCCCAGCCTTTGGAGATGAAACGTTACTCTGTAATAAAGAAATAAAAAAACACTTAAAAACTTGCCGCCATAATGCCGATCATATAAAAAAAAATAGTTTCCCCGCAATATTTTTTTTACCAACTGTGCCCTTCTCGCGAGGGCTGGTTTTATTCGGGACGATAAAAAAGATGAAATATTCACAAACACTTTTTGAAGAATCACCGGAGAGAAATAAAAACACATCCTTATGTCAGGCTTGTTAGAGAGGGATTAAGAAACGGGTAATTATTTCGGCGACCTTAATTGTCGCTCGGCAGGAAAATGTGTAATTGGGGGGCGAGCATTTTTTTGGCGAGCGGGCGCACCTGCAGCACGTCGCACAGTATAATGTCAGCTTTCAGCGCGCGACCGTGCCAGGTTCTGTCGCTACCAGTCACAGCGACGCTCTGAGAACACTTTGGGCTGCTGGATAATGCGGCTTCTGTGTAGGAAAAGAAGAGAGCATTTTGCACGACGCACAATGGAATGTGTAGACCAGACACAAGCCCCATTATGTTTTTAACGCCTACCTTCAGTGCGACTCGGCTCTACACAGTTTGACGTTTCATTGTTGTGCCATAATAGCCCTGTGCACATATGAACCCCCCCCTATTATTCGGCTTATTAAGGCAATACTGACTTTATTATCAGGCTGCAGTTTGGGCAAGGACCCTTGTATAGGGCCAGTTTTGAGGTCGCTCACTTTTTTTGATGCGTCGTACCACAAAAAGCGTAGTTGTGTCTTCAATGTGGCAAATAAAAAAAAAAATATGTATGCAGAGCCATCTGCCTATTAATGTTTAAAGCTGAACTCCAGCCTTAGCTTCTGTCTTGCACAGTTGTACAGGCTCCTTTCCTGTACTGAAATTGCTTCTGATAACGTGCATAAGAAGCTGCAGCAAGTCAAACAGAGCATGCTTTATTTTTTTGTTTGGGGGACTTCCAGCCCCATCTAGGCCAGCCTTTCTCCACCTTTGCAACACAGCAAGGAACCCCTGAAATAACTTTCCAGTCTTAGTGAACCCCTACTAACAATCTACAACTCATGGGGGTTGATTTACTAAAACTGGAGAGTTCAAAATCTGGTGGATGGTATCCAATCCAATCAGCTTCTGAATTCAGCGTGTTCAATTAAGCTTTGACAAAAAAAAAAAAAACTGAAAGAGTTGATTGGTTGCTATGCAGAGCTGCACCAGATTTTGCACTTTCCAGTTTTAGTAAATCATTCTCATGATATATTAGTGCGATGGTCCTTGGGCTCCTTACACTTGTGGTCTTTGGGAAGAACGACCCTCTTACAGATAGCTAAAATGATCAATGGAGTCAGTGAGAACTTCATTGCTTAAGGAACCTCAAACAACATCTAAAGCAGCCATTCTCAACCAGGATTCCTTAGAACCCTAGGGTTCTTCCAGAGGTGGCTAAGGGTTCCTTGAGCTGTGGCTAACTGACCTATCATGTGATGGTGCCTGCTTAGTTCCAGGTCCAACACCACTTGACAGAGCCAGAGCCATGTCTGTAAAGCATTCTTCCCACTGGCCACCACCAACGGAGCGGGCAAATTCCCAAAGACCACCACTGGACTACATTTAGAAGGGGTTTCCTAAGACCTGAAAATTATTGCAAGGTTTTTTTTGGGGGTAAAAAGATTGAGAAAGGCTGGTCTAAAGGAACCCAATGGTTCCATGGAACACTGGTTGAGATACTAGTCCAGTGAAGGCGAACCTTGGCACCCCAGTTGTTTTGGAACTACATTTTCCATGATGCTCAAGTATACTGCAGAGTGGATGAGCATCACAGTAAATGTAGTTCCAAAACATCTGGAGTGCCAAGGTTTGCCATCACTGTACTAGTCCTTTATTCCCCAGCCTTAAACCGGTCATAGATGATGTGATTTTCCTTCCCCAAACCTCAGTCAGTGTTGATGGGGCAATGCCTTCCATGGAGCTATTGTGTTCTTCCAGCAGGGGGCATAGGGAGCCATCCCTGGCAAGAGAACACACATGATTATTGCTAGTGGCTATAACTGCTGGCAATAATTGCATGAAAAATCCGGCATGCAGGTTGTACCCAAGTCGATTGATGGAAGAACTTGGGTACAATCAGCCTTCCCCTGCATTGTTCAAATCTCACCCAGTACCTGCTGAAGATTCTAACCGTTTATGGCAGGCTTTAGTGTCCTTGGCCCACCACCCCTTTCACTCATTGGATTTCACCTCTTTCAATCATGGAGGCTCAGGATCTCATGTGAGCCTTACCATGCAATTACAAACAGCCTAGGAGCACCTACTCCTCCAGACTTACACTCACCCAAGTTGTTTTAATATTTGCATAGCTCCTCCCAAGAGCTAGACTGACACACACCCATCAAAGTGATTTAATATTTGCATAGCTACTCCCAATGGCCAGCCCACTGCTTGCATTAGGACTCTTGAGTGGAATTTTCAATCATGGTGCTGTGATGTTTACAGAAAGCAATCTACAGCATCCTACCAGCCTCTCCCACCATTCACGATCTGCCTGCATTGCATAAAGAAGCACAGAGACCCAGTGATGACTTCACTGGGTCTATAATAAGATATTTAATGAAAATGGAAAGATCTTAAATCAAAATGTAAATTGCATGTTGATGGCAGGGAGGAGATTTAAGGCTCAATTTAAACATTAAATTGAACCTTAAAGTGTATCTCCAGGCTAAACCTATTTATTTTTTAGATAATGTGGTTAAACCCTCTGTCAGGTTTTTAATGATATCTGCATCCCCACTGCATCCCCACTGGGGAGATTCACCCATCTATCGTCCAGATGACCACTGCACTGTTGCCGAGAAAGAGAGTGATGGGAAGTCCAAAATCTTAGTACTGTGCCCAGAACAAGAAATAAGTGGAAATCTTCTAATGGTTACACCTGTTCCGGGGACAACTGTCTAAGGAGGATTCTCCTCACTTTGGGAAATTTCCTCTAGCTTCCTGATTTTTCTCTGAGACAGGAAGTGATGGGAAATTTACCCTAATCGTTTACAGAAAGCAAAAAATAAACTGGCAGGGCTTTAAACTGTTCCCTGCTAAAACTACAATTCAAAAAGGTTTAGACTATGCATACACTTTAAAGAGAAGCCAACAGTATTTTGTTACCTATCACCCCAAGCTTTGATTCCCAATCTAAGGGGGGGGGGGAGGTGCTATCCTTGAATTAAACATATTGCCAACTCTTTACAATCTCCCACCTAGGCGGGGAAGGACAGGACACAGATCACTGGATGGGGGGGGGACAGGATGGGAGGTCTTTAGATATACCTAAGTTTAAAGGACAAAAAAGAGTGGGTATCAGGCATCAGCAGCATGGTAACAAGGTCCGCAGCCTAGGCAGGAGGCGGGGCAGTGACACAGCATCGGGGGAATTTCACATTCTTGAAAAATCTGTCTATTGTCCTATGTGGTCATGTAGCCCAGCAGGGTCGGGTTGTGCATTATTTTACAAAGCAATTTGTACATATGTGTTTCATTTCTTTATTTGGCCAAATTGACCCTTTTATGTCTAAAAACTGGTGCAAAAAAACATGTGTTGTCGTAGCAACAGTCAGATTCCATCTCTCATTTTTCTCTTGCGAAAACATGGAGTTAGTGTCCCTGGTGGGAATTCAAACTAGTACCGCAGTCCTGAAAGGCAAAAGCGCTAATTACTTAGCCACCATACCGCTGGGGTTGAAACATGAAAAGAAGGATGTGATTGGCTGCTGTGGGTATCACGGCTATTTTCTTTGCTCCAACTGTTATCAAAGAGCAAACAGTCATTTTAAAATGAGCGCATTTAGGGCTTGCTTTTGTTCGGATCCATACCAGTTCTGTTATCACTTGTAATATAGATTACGGAATTACTGCCAATTGAAATTTGTGTTATTTGTAATAAGCATTGGTCTGGTAGTCTACAGGGTTTGAGGTTGGTTTTATGCTGGCAATACACGGCGATTGTGTTGGCAATTTTTTTCTTTACTAGTATTCTAGTAAGGGTTTTTAATCCCTTAGCAATAAATAAGTTGTGGTGTTTCTGCACCTTTGGCACCTTATTTTTGTTTTTTTCTTCCTCCGAGTTGTTGCTTCCCTCTTGGAGTGCTGCTCTAGTGCTTGTTATTACCTTTTATCAGTCAGATCCATATTATCTTTTTGGGGACACCCTCTGGTTAGATGCTGTTATCCAGAGGCACCCTTCATCCTCTTAACCCCATTATCTTTTAGAGCTGTCTGTAAGGGTGGCATTCTTCTCCCTGACCACCAATGTAAGGGGCATTCTTCCCGCTGGCCACCAACGTAAGGGGTACATTCTTCCCACTGGCCACCAAGGTATGGGGTACATTCTTCCCCCTGACCAGCAATGTAAAGGGAGCCATTCTTCCCACTGACAATCATTGTAAAGGGGACATTCTTCCCAATGACTTACAATGTAGGGGGCATATTACTCCCACTGGCCACCAACATAAGGGGGGGCATTCTCCCCACTGACCACCATTGTCTTCTCAATGGCGACCAATGTAAGGGGGGAATTCTTTCAACTGGTCATCAATGTAAGGGTCACGTTCTTCCCACGGGCTGCCATTTTCCCCCGCTAACCACCACTGTAAGAAGCATTCTTCCCACTCGCAACCCCTGTAAGGAGCATTCTTCCCAGTGGCCAGCTATGTAAGTAGCATTCTTTCCACTGACCAACACTGTAAGAAGCATTCTTTTCACTAACCACCTCTATAAGTAGCATTCTTCCCACTGACCACCACTATAAGGACCATCCTTCTCACTGACCACCACTGTAAAGATCATTCTCCCCACAGACTACAACTGTAAGGAGCATGCTTCCCATTGACCACAACTGTAAGGAGCATTCTTAACATTGACCACCACTGTAAGTAGCCTTCTTCCCACTGAACACCACTGTAAGGAGCACTCTTCCCACTGACCACCAATATAAGGAGCATTCTTTCCGCTGACTACCACTGTAAGGAGCATTCTTCCCACTGACCACCAATATAGGGAGCATTCTTCCCACTGACTACCACTGTAAGGAGCATTCTTCCCACTGACCACCAATATAGGGAGCATTCTTCCCACTGACTACCACTGTAAGGAGCATTCTTCCCACTGACCACCACTGCAATGGGGCATTTTCCCACTGAACCCTAATGAATTGGTTCTAGCAGGGGTCCCCCAAGACCTGGTAATTATTTTATGCTTTCCCCTGGGCTAAAACATTTTGAGAAAGACTGATTTGGAGACCTGGGGGGTCATATTTAAACATAAATATTATGTTTAGTTACACGTTAAATTTGGTAAATACTCCTGATTAGAAATGACCACGTACCATTTTGCCTCATGGCAGCCATATTCCTGTCTGACCGATAAGACA
>NW_027507784.1:70659669-70752169 GCF_037356315.1 Lithobates pipiens
ATATATATATACTTTATTTATTTATTTATTACAGGTACTTAAAGAAGTAAAAAAATATATAAAAATAAAATAATAATATATTATTATTATTATTATTATTATTATTCTTTTCTATATTTATTATCTAACTTTGGTTAATGTTATTTTCCATTGATAGATCTCATTTAAAACAGCCGTCACACCCATCCTAATTGCACAGCTTGGTTTAAATTTCTTTTGGTAGTAATTTTTTCACGTTAGAAGAGGCAGGGCCTGTTGAAAAGCATCGTTTTCATGCAGCAAGGGCAGCATTTACTTTAGCATACAAGTATAGATCGGGCTGTATGGCCCTTAGCCTTCTTTGTTGTGGATGCCCTAGTCTGTAATAAAGAATCAGATCAATAAGTACGTTTGGTGTAGAATGACCACATCAAGTTGAAGTGGTCATATGAGAACTCCTTAACCCAGAAAAATGACTTTTATAACCCTTTATTCTAGCCACTCAAAATCAGAACAGGTATTTGTAACCCTTGCAAATCCAGGAAAGCTCAAACATGGACTGCAGTCATAGAAGGTCTAAAAAAAAAAAGTTCCTTCTACACCAAAAGATTTGTCGTAAGGCCCATAAAAAGACCAAGCTTAACCATACATGTAATTACATCTTCAAAGTGTGCCTGTCTGTTTTGGGGGAAAGTAAGTCACCTATATCAAAGGTTAATTTGTTTATCACCTCATTACGGTTATTACATGAACCACTTTAAAAAAAAAGAGGCATTTAGGAAACAATAAGCCTTTGTGATGTACGAGAGGTGGAGGAGGTGGGGTGACAGCCAACCTTCAGTGTGTCAGTAATGGAACAAGGCTGTAATTCAATACATTATGCATTTCTAGGGGACTTGTGTGCCTGCATTGTGGTTACAGTGCCTCGCTGATGTCTTTCTCCTGAGCTGACAAAGTGGACAGATGAATGGACAGTTGTCAAAGAGGCTGCTGTCTTTATTAATGGACGTTGAGAGCTGTTACAAGGAATACATTAAAAATACATTAGAACATAAACCCCTTTTTTTTCAACAATTTTTTTCCTTTTTAATAATTACATTGGGATTAGTGTTAAAGAGAACTCTAATAAAGGCTGGACCTAAACAAGTGGGTCCAGTATGTATGCAAACCTTGGCACCTTCAGATCTTGCCCATCTTCACCCCCATCCCTCCTATACAGAGCATATTGAATTTTTGCTCTGCTGGAATATAATTGTAATCTTTAATGTGTGATGAGTTGACTCCAATTGTACAGATTGAAGGGAAAACATGTAAACTTTGTAGGTCTCTTCACTCCTAGGCACTGGCTTTCTGTGTCTCACAGTTCTTTTCCGCTTTTCTCAAAGACCTAGCTAGACCTTCACAACTGTGTCCTCTAGTCCTGCAACCCCTGGCACCTTTGGACCTTTACAAATCTTCACCCCCATTCCTCCTATATCCCTCTCACAAAAAGCCTTTCCCCTTTTCTCCAAGGCCTGCCTAGACCTACACAACTGGGTCTTGTAGGCATACAACCCTTGGCTCCTTCAGACTTTGCCAGTTTTCACCAAATTCCACCTACATCACTCTTACAAAGCCTTTCCCCTGTTCTTAAAGACTTGATTAGACCTTCACAACTGGGCCCTGTAAGAATGCAAGCCTTGGCACCTTCAGACCTCACAAATCTTCACCCTCATTCCTCCTATATCCCTTTTTATGAAAAGCCTTTCACCTTTTCTCCAAGACCTGGCTAGACCTTCGCAACTGGATCCTGTAAGCATATGCAACACTTGCCTCCTTCAGACTTCACTCATCTTCATCTCCGTCCCTCCTACAACCCTCTTACAAAGCCTTTCACCTATTCTCAAAGACCTGACTACACATACACAACTGTGTCCTGTAGGCATGCAACCCTTGACAACTTCAGATCTCGCACATCTTAACCCCCATGTCCTCTACCTGCTTCCTACAAAGCCTTTTCTTTTTTCCCAAAGACCAAAGTTGAACTACCCACCTGGGTCCTATAGGCATGAAACCCTTGGTATCTTCAGATCTTGTTTATCTTCACCCCATCCCACCTACACCCCTCCTACAAAGCCTTTCCCACTTTTATCCAAGGCCTGGCTTCCATTTTGTCCAATGCAGCTATATTTGTTTACACACTAGTAGCCAATATGTACTGTTGACTTGAGGTTATAGTAGCAGAAAAACATAGACTTAAGGTATGTGGACCACTTTAATTTTGTGATGGGGTTTATGCTATTGGGTACAAATTTGAGGCAAAGCTGCAAGGGTGGAGATGTCTAGATGGAGTGCTCTTTTTTATGGCTAACGTTTGTGTGGGACAACCTTTAATTTTATCCACAACCATTGACGTTTTGGGTTGGAGATGACGCTATCTTCAAGTTACCCAGAAAAAAAAAAAAAACACCCTCAGAACTTTTAACATGTCAACCTCCGTGGGGGAAATTTCGTGAAAAAAGCAACAACAAATAGGATGAAGAAAATAACTTAAAATTAACTTAGCTTAAAAGCAAAAAATTCTAACGTTGCACTGGGTTAAAAAAAATAAAAAAAAATAAAAATCCTCGAGTTGATTGCTTGTGTTTCCTCACGACATACATAATGTTCCTTCAAATCATATCATATTTTTTTTTTGTACCATTTACCAAGAATTGTCTTGATAAGATTAAAGTCAAATTGCTTGTTTTTTTTTTATGCATTGCCTTCAGACAGTGTGTCTGTAATGTACCAAAGAAGCATTTTATTCCGAGAATAAATGTATTTCCTTGTACAGGGAAGACTTAACAAATCTTATCACTGACAGCGAAGGGATTTCTGTTACCTGGATGTGTTCTGGTACAATCTGATGCCAGTAACAGGCCCATACTACGCTATCTGTTTATTTATCATACAATTATAGCTCCATGCACTTGGCAGCCGGGAGAAAGAGTAGCAGTATGAATAATATCTAGCTTGCTGAAGCAGAGTTTCATCTGTTATAGAAGCTGCAAGAGTGGACCATCTTGTAGAGAACAAAATTCTATGTGCTATATGCAATGCAGGTCAGCCCCCTCCCTCAAAAAAATAAAGCAACAGCTATTTCAATTTATGGTGGGGACCTAGTAACTGAATTGTTTGTTGGGGCATTTTTCAGGCACCTACCATCTGGGTGGACACCTTTGTAGGAACCAAAAATGAAATGCCGATCCCCAGACAGATATAAAAACACAAAATATAATACCACATTCACTAATAAATCAATAAATGCATTTTTTTAATCAGTACCTGAATCTGAGCTGGTATCACCTTCTTGCAATCCCCAGTACAGCAGAGCTCAGACCGAGAAAGCGAGAAACAGCCCAAAGGGGTCAAGCCCTGATAGGGAGTCAACCAGTTGTGCTGCATGTGCTAACAAGGGCTTGCTGACAGGAGGAGAGAGCATTGTGACAGGCATTTGCTGCTTCTCCTTTCACTGTCCACTCACAGGCAGACGCATAAGTGTCATATCACCACAGCAGAGAAAAGTTAGGTCTCCTACCCTGCCAGACAGAACCATGCTGTGTAAAAATCAGTGCTGGATGGACAGGAATACAAATCTTCTGGTAGATAAAACAGCTCCCTTAGGCCCCGTTTACACCTGAGCAACGCTGGCACATTGCGTTATTTTGCTTGTTTTTGTGGCACATTTTTGGAGCAGCACCATTAATTTTAAATGGGTCTCCCACCTCTCCAAAAATGCACCAAAGAAGGTCATGTACCAAATTTTGGCACTGAACCAAGCACATTTGACGTTGTGAGTTTTGCCATGACTTTCTGCATTTTGTTGAGCAACAAACGCAGCAAACTTGCAAAGTGTCTAAGTGGTTAGCATTCCGCCAAGTAGCACTAAGGTTGTCGGCTCGAATCCCAACCAGGACACTACCTGCATGGCATTTTCATGTTCTCCTTGTGCCTGCATGGGTTTCCTCTGGGTACTCTGGGTACTGTGGTTTCCTCCCACACTCCAAAGACATGCTGGTAGGTCAATAGGCTTCTGTCTAAATTGGCCCTAGTGTATATGAATGTGAGTTAGGGACCTTAAATTGAAAGCTCCATGAGGGGAGGGACTGATATGAATGTACAATATATACATATATACATATATATATGTAAAGCGCTGCGTAAATTGACAGCGCTATAAAAGTACCTGTAATGAATACATAAATAAAACCACATTTGTGGTAGCATTAAAGGAGTTGTAAAGGCAGAAGGTTTTTTTATCTTAATGCATTCTATGCATTCTGTGTGTAGCAGCCTCCCCAGCACCCCCAATACGTACCAGAGTCCCATTTCTGTCCAGTGATGTCCACGAGTCCCTTAGCCATCTGGGCCTCTCTCCCTGCTGATTGGCTGAGACACAGCAGCAGTGTCATTGGCTGTCAATCATAATCAGTTGGCCAATCAGGAGGTAGAGCGGGCGGGGCAGAATAACAGCTCCATGTCTGAATGGACACACAGAGCTGCAGCTCCATTTAGGTGCCCCCATAGAAAGCTGCTTGCTGTGGGGGGCACTCGACAGGAGGGAGGGGCAAGGAGAAGCGAAGAGGAACCCGAGAAGAGGGGGATTCGGACTGTAAGGTAAGTATAACATGTTTTTTATTTAAAAAAAAAAAAAGGAGACTTTACAATCACTTTAAGAAATAATGACAATGCAAGCACTTCACATGTTCGTCACAATTCTGCCCATGATTCCAGTACATCAAAGTGTGAAAAGGGTCTTATAATAGGTGTGTGCAGCCTATTGCATTACACACTACCGCTCACTGGCAATGTTCATTCAGAAAAGAAAGGAAATTTACATATTTATTGGCCCCTTCCTATTTACTGGCCCCTTCCCCTGCCTATCCTAAAACATCCCTGCGGCAACAGCTGGGGGGAGAAGAGAGGAGAGGAGGGAAGCCAGAAGCGGGGGGGGCCTAAAACATCCCTGCGGCAACAGCTGGGGGGAGAAGAGAGGAGAGGAGGGAAGCCAGAAGCGGGGGGGGGGGGGCCCGAGCAGTAGAGGGAATCTGTGCTGCACAGGGTGATTAGGGTGTGCCTGGGCACACCTGGCAAACCTTGTGCACACGCCTATGGGCCTTATACATATCTGTGTATGTAACCCTCATTTCAGTATTTAATGGCAATTAAACATACTTCCAAAAAAATTTAATTAGCTGTAATTAGCTGGGCATTGGCAGTATCGCTTCTGTGATTGGTTTATCTCAAAATTTTGGTGATGCAATGACCATGATTTTGATGGGAATATCTTGTCTCCTATTGTTCTTGGTTTGTGCAGCTTTAGCTAGCAGCTTACATTGCCCTGCCAAGTAGCATGATCCATAATGATACTAGAATATAAAAAAGACATTGCCTAATATGCATTATGCATTAACATGTATGTGAAGTCTAATAGACACCTTCACTGTAGTACGATTAGGTGTCATCCTATTGGGCGCAGCGAGCACAGCAAGCAACAATCGTTTTTTAACAAAATGTTTTACAGTGTGAAAACAAAATTAACATGTTTCTTTGACACTTCCAAATTTAGTAGTTTGCAGAAATACCTTTAAATAAACATGGATGCAATTTGTAGTCCATAGCCCGCTCATCAGCGCTTATCTACGGACCTCCATTCTGAGCAGAAATGTTGTATATTTGTAAAGTTACTGCTTTGAGGCGAGAAGAAAAAAACCGTAACAGATCGCTAATGTGAGACGTTTGCCATTCAGGAAGTTCAGGATTTTAAAATTTTAAACGTAAAGACCTCAACGGTTCTATTTTATCTTTAAGAGCGGCAAATGTTTCCCGAGGTTAAATATTTAAAACCTAGCGCACGTGAGATTTTTGAAAATTGGCCGTTATCTTGGGTTTCAGCAGAAGAATAACGGAGCCGATCGCACCTTAGACAAATTTTGTTTTTTAATGCAACATTTTCCTCGGTACAATAAAGGTAACCGCGCGAAAGGCTTTTTGCATTTACAATCCCCCCATCAGCTGGCCTGCGTTGTGCCAGATCCTGTTACGACTAATGGCCCCTGACAGTTTCCCAGTTAAAAATTATACATTAGGGTCACTTTCCCTTAAATTATCTATTATGTGCCAGCTGTTCACAACTGTACCAGTCTCAGTGCCGATCCAGTGCCAGGCACGGCTTCTTCCTTGCAATGTCAATGACAAGAGTACGCAAGATAAAGTTTATTATCTACATGTTGTACCTTGGTGGATTGCACGTCAGATATTTCCGTGGGTTTTGGGGACGGCTGGTCAATTTCATGTTTTGTGTTCCGTCTTGCAACACAGGGCCTCTTCACCACACTTTCTTCTTTGCAGTAAAACTTTTTTTTTTTTTTTTACGCTTCTGTGCAAGTGAATGATGCGACTGGAGTGGCTGTAAGTGGCTCTTGGGTATTATCTGCACAACAGCCATCATTGCAAGCTACACAAAGAAGCTTTTTTCCTCGGGTTAAAGCAAAACCCCCAAACCAATCATTGCACCCATCTCATCTTAAAACACTTAGAACCTATAAAGGGGGCCTTGCAGGCAATTGTGCAACAATAAACAGATGAGGGCAAATTTTAACCCTTTTCTTGAATACCTGCTACTACTGTATGTATCATTGGGAGGTGCAATCATAACAGTTTGAATCAAACAAAGACAGCAATTAAATAAAAAGGAGATGGACCATTGACCTGCACATTAAAGGGGAACATTTACAAATAGCACATTTTATGTCAATTGTAAAAATGGAAATTTGCTCTTAATGTGATTGAGTGCTCAAGCCGTTTGTTGAACCAATTGGGCAAGTGATGGTAATGTCGCTTGCTATGATCCAGCTGTCTATGGCATGCCTTTGTGAATACGTCTTCTCATAGTTGATATATTAAAGGAAACCTGTACTTGGAAAAACATGGCAACTGTTGTCACTGATCTTGAAAATGAAAGTAAACTTCAAAACGTGCGGTGCTGCTACCGGAAGGGGCAAATCCAAAGGGGCCAAGGCTATCCCCGTGCTAGCCTCGTAGGGTTGCCACCTGCCTGGGATTCACCCGGACAGTCCGAGTTTTGAATCCATGTCCAAGTTTTAGGTGGACTGAAATCTGGACACATTACTCAGACCAGGATGTGGCTCCCCAAATAACCAAGATAGTCACACACAAATCTGTTGCCATCTAGGAGTGGTGGGCGTCTGTCTAGGGGCAGGTTTGGCATCACTAGTGGGCAGAGCGAGCAATTTGGCCACACCCACTGTTCGCTGCGACACGCAATGTGCACCGCATTGTTACTGTCCTTGGGACACCCAAAGGTCTTGAAGGCTGCTAAAGTGTTTGGGTTTGGCTTGAAGAAAAGGTGATAACCCTATATCCCCATGCTCCAAACATTGATACAGGAATCATCCAATCCACAATGAAGCTGGCAACCAGGGGAAAATCCTGCAAAATCTTTCTTTATTTGATCTTAGGGTCCTTTCACAGGGGCTGTCCAATCGGGTCCACCTGTCACTTTTTCAGGCGGACCTGATCGAACCCTGCACTCTCCACTAGGGAGCGGTGGATGTACATTGACACCCGCCGCCATCCGATCCTGCCTTCAAAAACCAGACAGATGGTGGTCCTGTTTTCCATTCATCTGGCAGATCGAATTGGATAGGATCGGATGGAAATGGACAGGCCACCCATTTCCATCCAATTTCCCTATAGAAAAGAACCGGACTGTGTCTGTGTCTGCTCTGCACAGTGAGTGACCCCCCGCTGAGCAAGCAGAATCTTGCACCCGTGTGAAAGTACCCTTAAGGAATAAAAGGTCCCAATACGAAGCCAACACTAACCAGTTTCAGCCTAAAAAGGCCTTAATCATAGTTATGAAAGTCACCTGACTGATCTGACTGATCTGGTTAATCTATTGGTTTTGCTGGTCAAGGACTGGAAACAAGTCAGGACTCTACCAGGTGACGAACTCACAGTATAGAAAACCACGGAGTCAAGCAACTAGCATCTTTTAAAATAGGTTGGCAATGGTAGTGTCCATATTTCTCTCAAAGGTGTTATTTTTGCAAGGACCAATTCACCCAAAAGTGGTAAAGCTGGCCAAAAACAGGTCAAAATTCATCTGGCTCCTGCTGAAATTTGATCCGTCTATGGGCAGGCTGGTTGTACTGAAGTTGATCCATCAATCCAAACCATGATTGAAGGAAAGAAAATTGCATAATTCATGGCCCACCGTAATGTAGTTATCGATGGAGCTTGGTAGCCTAAACCAGCCGCAGCTTCTTATGTGTCTTGAATACTTCAGTAGTGAGATCTCTCTGATATTATAACTGTTCCTGTCCACCGTGGAGTTTTGGGTGTTCCAGCCCGGTAATAAAGACCTCTCACTGCTGCTCTCTCTCCGAGTGCAGGGTGACTGGTCTTACACACAAAATGGATTTATATCCTGAAGATTATATGCAACTGAAGGTTTTTGGGGCCTGGAGTACATCTTTCCCTTCCCAGCACCTAGCAAAAACGAATATTTGTTTTTGGGTGGATTAATCCTCTAACTGCTTTCAGTAGTAAATCCCAATATTTGCAAAACAGAATTTAGTTTCAGGCTTGGTTCACACATGTCCGGCAACGGTTTTAAAAGGATTCCGGTGCGATTTTGTTCACCAGTTCAGGTGTAATTCAGGTACAAATTTTTACTTGAAAACACACCTGAACCGGACTGAAATACGCACACAGGGCGCTTTTTACAAACGGATATGTGAACCGCCTCCATAGAGAAGGCTGCCGGTACACATGTCATGCGAATTGAATGCATTTCAAAATGCATCCAATTTGGATATATGTGAACCCAGCCTAAGACAAACAGTGGTGGGCAAACTGGCGATTAAGGACCGAATAGTGAATTTACCTATTGTCTGGAATGGAATTATTTTGGAGACCCAATCACACCCCATACATGTGACCGATTTGGTAATATGGCATCTGCACACGTCTGTTTTTTTTTTTTTTAAGAGGGCGCCTTACATTGTTATGATATGTAAAATTTAGCAATGAGGTCATAGTCTGAGCAGGGTGGGGGGTTCCTGCCTATTGATTCTTCTAATTGTGTCAGAGCATACGTCTAACATCTCTCTGGCCCCAAGGGGGCCCTAAGGCCGCTTACCTTGCGTAATAAAACCCCCAATGCACACTGCCATTACCCAGGCTGTATAATCACGGGGATTTTATGTTCCAGTTGTAAAACTTCAAGGCATTGGATGGGTGAAAAATATCCAACGTTTACTGCAAATTTAATAATCCATCGATGGAAATGGTCCACTCATTCTAATTACTCATATTTCCGAGTAAATTAATCACAAAAACGTATGTTACATGTTGTTTCCCCAGCTGAAAGCAAATTACGCTTCCAGTATAACTGTATATCAAAGAAAATCAGGCGTTCTCTGCAAGCTTGATTATTTTTTTATTTTTTTTTTTATTCTTAAAGAATTATAGTTAGACATTTTTTGGCAGACAGACTGTTTTTGCTCTATCAAAATGACAGTTTCTTTGTAACTGTAAGAGTTCTAATTAGACAAAGAGTTGCAATCTGCTCCCTTTACAGAGAAATGTTGGTGATGGAGCTTTTGTAATTCCTCTGTTGGAAGGCAATGATACATTGAGAGGAAAGAAATAGTTATTTTTATTTATTTTCATATCAGCCAGCGTCATATAATTATGTATATTTATATATATCACAAAATGATTATTCCATGCTTTACCGAGAACATAGAGCCATTCACAGCAGTCCTTGTCCTTGAAGGAGAGCACAGTGAGATCCGGGGCTCTCTTAAAGTGGAACTATACTTGATGAACCTCCTCGCTGGCACCAACACCTCCTTGTCTTCTTCTTTGGGGGTTTGTGATATTTTGCCATCCTAATGCACATGGGAGTTCATTCCTTCCGGCATGGAGATAAGCCTCTACATTAAGGGGGGCTTCACGCTGCCTCACTGTGGTTTGGGCGAAGACTTCTATTATGTCCCATGGTTTTGGAAAGTGCACCAAAACTCCTGCACTAAAAACCCCAAGAATGATGCTGGGCACTGCCATCTTGGATGTGATGTCAGCAACCCCAGCATACTTTCTAAACAATGGGCCAGTTTACTGTCCTTCAGACCTTAAGTTGGCCTGGATGTTGGCATCAGTAGGAGGAAAACCGTGGCATTATTGGTGTCCGTGGTAGAAAAATTACCCAATCACTGAAAGTGGGAGGAATAGTGCCCCTTCAGTGGTGTCAGTAGAAGGAAAGTACTCCATCATTAGTGGCAGTAAGAAGAATAGTACCCTGTCATTGGTGTAAATAGGAAGAATAGTACTCCATCATTGTTGTTCTTAGGAAGAATAGTACCCTATCATTGGTGTCAGTAGGATGAATAGTGTCCATCATTGGTGTCAGAAGGAAGAATAGTGCCTCATCATCAGTGTCCGTAGGAGGAATAGTGCCCCATCTTTGGTGTTCGTAGGAAGAATAGCACCCCAACATTGATGTTAGTAGTAAGAATAGCGCCCCATCATTGGTGTCAGTAGGAAGAATAGTGCCTCATCATTAGTGTCCGTAGGAGGAATAGTGCCCCATCATTAGTATCCATAGGAGGAATAGTGCCTCATCATTAGTGTCCGTAGGAAGAATCGTACCCCATCATTGGTGTCCGTAGGAGGAATAGTACTGCATCATTGGTGTCAGTATGAAGAATAGTGCCCCATCATTGGTGTTCTTATTTATTTATTTAATTATTTCAGGTACTTATATAGCTTGTGTGATTGTGTTGATGGGGAATGCAAGCGATTTTCTTTCCTGCAACCTGTGGTTGCAGGAAAGAAAATTACTCCATCTATGGCTGTCTTTATTTGAGCTTTTTACAAATATGATTATCAGTTCACTGATTGGTAATGGCGTTGACGTGCTTTGGGCTTGTGTTGATGGTATTGTTTTTAGATGCTTCTGAATACATTGGCAGGTGATTCGACCTTTATTTAAAGTGGTTGTAAACCTCTGAAATGAAAAATGAAAAAAGCATACCCTTCTATAGTATGCACTTGGCTTAATCCAGCGCATGTATTGTAATTTCTGGCTGCTGTCTCTTTCCTTTGCTACATGAGTGACTTCTGACATTTTATGCTGCCAACAAAGGATCCATGCCCCCCCTTTTCTCCCTCACACAGCAGGTGATTGACAGCAGAAGGGGTGTGTCCATTTCCTCCACTCAGGTGTCATATTACACTCAGCTTCCTGCTCTATGCTGTGCAGTGTGTGACCTCTGATCCCAACCTTTCTTAAGCTTAGAAATGCTATGTAAATTGTACACTTTGAATAGTTCTGGAGAAGAGATGACAACTTATGTAGGAGGATTTGTTTCATCTCGGTGTATCACCTGAGGCCAGTCACTTCACTGGCTATTTGTCAAAGGTTTCCAACCACTTTAACCTCCCTCCACTCCCATAGACTTGTAAGGGAAGTGTTATATTCCCCAGAACAGATTTGCCCCGGTAGATGGACAAACAAAACCCATCATAACAGACCCTGAATTTGTTGCTTGCACTTTCCTTTAATACTGTTTTTTTATCACCTTCATACATATTTTCACATGTCACTACGAAAACGTTTTACACCGGGGATTTTGTCTTTGTGTTTTGATGTGATCATTTGCATTCTAAACTCCATATTAGAAGCTGATCTGTGCCCCACACTTCCCCAGCGCGTATCAAAAAAAAAAGAGCAGAGTAAATTTTCCCTTTTGCATATTTTGAAACTGAGCCCGCGTCCAAGAGTCAAAGGCCACCCTGCCTTAAATCGCAGCTACTAGGGGGAAACCCAGGACACGGTGAGATCTCGTTTCCAACTATTAGACTAATTATTAAGTGTGGGTGATTTCTAGAAAGGGAAGAGTGACACATCACAAAAGAGAATGTTTGTAGACTTTTGTTTCCCAGAATCCTCCGCTGCGTGCCGTTCACAGTGTGACAGTGACATCTTGGTCTGGCTTCTTATACACGCTGCTTAGCTCACAGTCAGACACAAATATGGATTCTTTATTTTCCTTCAACGCTTGAAGGAAATTTGCTTTTTCTTTTTTCAAAGTGAAGGAACCCAGAAGACACGGCTCAACCAGGAAGGTGAGTTTTCACAAAGCACTTTGATCTCTGAAATTATTTTTTAATTATTGTATGACCTCAGTAGTAGTCATTTTATATATATATATATATATATATATATATATATATATTTATATAGCATTGTAATTTTTATAAAAAAAGTTAAAGTATTTATATATATATATATATATATATATATATATATATATATATATATATATAGCATTGTATTTTTTATAAAACAAAGTTCAAGTATTGAGATATATATATATATATATATATATATATATATATATATATATATATATATATATATATAGATAGATAGATAGATAGATAGATAGATAGATAGATATCGATCTATCTATCTATCTTATATATATATATATATATATATATATATATATATATATATATATATATATATGTATATATATATATATATATATATATATATATATATATATATATATATATTTGCAATTTTAATGACATTTTCAAATATTTTGTAATGAAAATTACAAAATCTTTTTTTTTTTTTTTTTTCTCTACGTCTCTCATTATAAAATAAATATATAAATAAACACACATTTAGCTAAAGGTTTTCTGAGACCATTTTCACACTTCTCCGTCCAGAGCTGAACTCCCCAGAGATCGAATTCCAGGAAGTCTAATGTGTTACTTACAATTCCCTGTCTTTGGTTTGTGGACGTAGTTTACTTTTATAGAAAGGAATTGTTAAAAGCAAAAAAAAAAAAAAAAAGTTGAAAGGGTCAGAACTTTAAATGATACAGTGATTTATATAAAGACATTTTTATTGGTTTTACAGAAAAAAATGCAAAAAAAAACAATTTTTTAATATTTGCTTGACGGATTCACTCTCTTCCCAGCAATGGCCGAGCAGACCCCTCTTAAAGCATTATCAAACCTAAAAGCAAACGTTTGTTATATTGCAGCTTCCCAGTTCTTAGATGTAATAGCTACATTTGTTTTCTTTCTTATTTTATTTCCTCCAGTGATCTGGCTAGTAAGTCTGTTGTTTTTTCCAAAAGAACAAGCTATCTTCTGGATGTATCAATTTACTGAAATGGGACAAACCATTTAACAATGGCAGGGGTGATTACAATGATCAGCATTTATATATGTAAAACCTTGATCACAAAAGGAAAGAAAACCTTTGCTGTAACCGATTAGAAAGTGTGAGCTGGAGTTGAGTTTCAAATTGCTAGTGTAGTTAAATATGCTAGTATATTTCCCTCCTCTAAGAATGACAATGTTGCTATCCAAAGGTGGCCTGTGCGCATGCATCCAGAGTGGGGGGGGGGGGCTCTAATACATGAAGCGTGTTAATGGCCAGATCACCAGGTGAAAAAGGAGGGGGGGGGGGACGAAAAAAGAAAATGAATGCAGCCACCACATCTAATGATTGGTAAGCTGCAATATATGACGTTTTTGGTTTTGGGTTTAATACCGCTTTAAGAAATGAGCTGATATGAGATTGTCACCTAGTCCACCCGGGTGGGACATCTGTCACCTCTGCAGGGACCTTTATGCTGGCCGTACTTTTTACAATGTTCAGATAAACTCAACCACCAGGTTTAGATTGAAAGTGATTGATAAAGCAAAGATAACCAAATTCAATCTACCGGCAAACCATGATCAGCTTTATAGAAATTTTTAGACTGAAATCTGATTTTGGGCTGAAATCGGACCCAAAATGGTGAATGGGGGACGCACCGGACCCCTGCTGGGAACCGCATACGGCAATAGTATGAACCCAGCCTGAGACTATATGCACATGCCTAACTGATTTTTACTGTTGTGGGTTTAGTAACACTTTAAATAAAAGATTTTAGGCAAAATGTTGTGTCTCAAAAGTCCCATTTCCTGTTCTCTAAGATTTTTTGTAGTATATATACTCTTATAATACTTTTTAAAAACTTGTTTTGACCCCCCCCCCCCCGCTTCTTTAAAGGTCATGCCCCCATGTTCTGGATCTTGGTTTCATATTGAAAATAGTGCCCTCCTGAGCCTTATTCACCCCCTTATAAGAGGAATAAAGCTAGGGGTGCAGTGCTGTCTGCTGGATCTCCGTAGATCGGGCAGGAGGCGGGGCAGTGGCACGAAATGTTCAGAACTGACATCTCTGGAAATGATTGTCACCTTCTCATACCGTGCTGCAGAGATGGGTGGACATAGGATTCCATGCATCACCTTACCATTACTTGTTCAGCAAGATAGGTCTCAAGTATAATAGCTAGAGGGCGCGGAGTTGCCCTTTAAGCTGCTGGTAAGTTTAAACGTATTCCATTTCCTGTTGACTGTTTTGTGTCGGGTTTTACAGAAATAATTTACAGGAGTTTAGAGATAAGTGGCTATCTAGTCCGTTCCGGTGCAAGAAAAAAAAAAGGAAGTGGATATCCTGTGTAAAGGAGCGGCATCCTTGGATCCTGATTGGTGGCACTTTTGTGTGTTTGGAAAGTCTTCTTTTCTTTTGTCTTAGAAGGGAAAGCTGCTCGGAGCGCTTCCACCTGGATGTTTAAATAATTTAAATTGCAGGAACAAGCTTTTTCCCTCCTGAGTAGTTGTGGGTTTTAAAGGCTAAAATTGCTTCATCATGCCAAAGTGAATGTATGCATAAATTATTTAGTTAAACCTGAGATATTGCAGACTTTTCCAAGCCGCGGCTTCTTTTTTTTTTTTTTGCGAAGGCTGCCTGCTTAAATTTCAGGAAAGCGTTTGTTTCTCTCACTACCATTTAAATACCCTGGAAGCTTGGTGGACGTTATAGGCGGTCCAGGACGGGCCTGCCGAGGGGCCAAATAGAGGCACATATAGGGCATATATAGGGCACATATAGGGCATATATAGGGCACATATAGGGCATATATAGGGCACATATAGGGCACATATAGGACACGTATAGGGCACATATAGGGCATATATAGGGCACATATAGGGCACATATAGGACACATATAGGGCACATATAGGGCATATATAGGGCACATATAGGGCATATATAGGGCACTTCAGATGGTACGGAGACTCATTGCACGTTCAGTGTGATACATTCAATTTGTTTGTATTGATTAGGGAATATACTGTATTTGTTTCTGAATTTCCTCCTGGTTAAAAAAAAATAAATATTAGATTTATTTAACAAATATTGATTTACATTATATCTGAAATGTTATCTGCTTATATTTCACCTCCCCACCCAGGTTGATCAATAAAACCTTTTTACATTCCTTATTATAGACCCGGTAACATCATCACTCGGACTCTGTGCATGTCTATGCAATGCAGCCAGATCATGGCTGGTGGGCGGGCCGACAGGGTGCCATATATATATTTTTTTTATATATATATATATATATATATATATATATATATATATATATATATATATACATATATAGTTTCCTGAAAAGATCACAGCACCCTGCTGCAGTAGTCCCCTTAAAGATGAACTCCGGCAAAAAAAAAAAAAGTTTTCCCATGCAGTGGGGCTGTGCCCACACTGCACAGGTCAATTGCTCGATTTTGTCTATGGCACGGGTCACCAAAGTGTGGACCAAATGTGGTGCTTTGCTTGCCTTTATCCGGCCCTTAGGGCACTATTCCTTCCACTGATATGAGGCACTATTACTCCTATTGACACTAAAGATGGGGAACTCTTCTTCCCACTGACACCAACAATGGGGTACCATTCCTTCCATTGACATCAACAATAGGGTACTATTCCTACCATTGACACCAACAATTGGGGTACTATTCCTTCCACTAACACCAACAATGGGATACTATTCCTCCCATTGACACATACAATTGGGTACTATTCCTTCCACTGACATCAACAATGGGATACTATTCCTCCCATTGACACCAACAATGGGATACTATTCCTCCAACTGACATCAACAATGGGATACTATTCCTCTCACTGAAACTAGAGATGGGAAACTAACTCTCCCACAGACATCAGTGATGGGACACTATTCCTCCCTCTGACACCAACTCCCACTGACCACTAAGCCTATGACATTTTCTACTCCCACTAGCCACGGTCTAGACCCCTAACGTTTGAAGGGCAGTAAACTGGCCCTTTATTTTAAAAGTTTGGAGACCCCTGGTCTAGGGGAGTGGAAAGTGCAGATATACTTCCTCCAATCCTTTCCACACAAGACCCGTCCCTTTGGCTCCTGCCCCGTCCACCCCTCCCCCCCCCCCCCCCCGTGGTCTTGTGCAGTGGACTGTTCCTGAGGTCACCAATGATGGGCCACATTTTCTCCCAGTGACAGCAACAATGGGGCACAATTCCTCCCACTAACACCAACAATGGGGCCCAATTACCCCAATGATGGGGCACAATTCCTCCCAGTGACACCAACAATAGGACACAATTGTTCCCACTGACACCAATGATGGGGCACAATTCCTTCCAATCACACCAACAATGGGGCCCACTTATCCCAAGGATGGGGCATAATTCCTCCCAGTAACACCAACAATGGGGTACAATTCCTTCCAATCACACCAACAATGGGGCCCAATTACCCCAGTAATGGGGCATAATTTCTCCCCGTAATACCAACGATGGGGCACAATTCCTCCCAGTGACACCAACGACGGGGCACAATTTCTCCCACTGACATCAATGATGGACCGTTTCTACTCCCAATGGCCACAGTCCGGCCCCCCCAAAGTCTGAAGTTACAGCAAACTGGCCCTTTGTTTAGAAAGTTTGGAGACCCCTGGCCTATAGGTACTGACCCATGACACAGGGGTACTAGTTTACATTTTATCATTGATACCAGGATAGCGGGTGTTGACCTCGAACGCCATCCCCTGTGCCAATAGCGAAAAGACGGTGACGCGTACGCCCGCAATTTCCAGGCACAGCGCCCAGGTCCAGGACGTTGGGTCGGTAAAGTGATCCGTCAGCTTGTAGAAGTGTATGCGTTAATAGCTGCTTGTGGTCATACAATATTAGATTTTGATAGACCAGCGGCGCTCGTTTGTTAACAATTCCAGAGCAGAGGTGAGCCGGAGCAGAATGTCATTTCCAGCGATCTGACAGACCCGGGGAGAGGAGCGGCGGCTCTCCCTCTGATTTCCCAGGAATTGCTTCTCACTGTGACAAATGATTCCCTCTTATCTCTGACTCAATTTGATTTCTACAAGCCGCTGAGTCAGGTAACTGGCAGCAATAGAGATTGGGCCCCTTCCCTGAACAGCCAGCCTTTCCTGAGTCAGATGTCACAGCTCAGGATCCAAAACCCCCAAAACAGACGAGCGCCTGCGATTTGCAGGGCATGCTGGGAATTATAGTTCCTGTACACTCATAGGGCTCATTCATATGGGCATAGGTGTTTTTTTTTTACCGAAAACTGTATTAAACCCAAAACCAAAAATTTGATATATTGCAGCTTACCAATCATTAGATGTGGTGGCTGCATTCGTTTTCTTTTCTTCAGGGGAAACCTCTGTTTGGTGACCTGGCCAGTAACACACCTCCTGTTTTAGGCTCCATTCACACCTGAGCGATCTGAATCGTGTTGCGATCCTGCATGGGATTCTAAATTGCAGCAAATCGCGGGACGCTTGTGTGATGCCATTCCTTCTTAATGACACCCCAATTGTGTCAAATTGCAATGCGTGATGCTGTCGCTCATAAGAAGCATCTGCTCTGTCGTGCTTTGCAATTTGACACAATTGCAGCATGATTTATCGCGAGACAATCGCAGTAGAATCGTGGCACGATTAGGGTGCCATTAAGAAATAATGGCATTGCACAAGCTCTCCGGCAATTGGAAATCACAGGCAGAATCGCGGCAATTCAGTCTGCGATTCAGATCGCTCAGGTGCAAATGGACCCTTAGTGAGACACCATTCTGGAGTAATGACACAGGAGGCACAGCAGGCAGCAGCATTTTCATTCTGGGGTGATTGGAGAGTTAAATGTATAAGGCCCCTCTCGCACTGCTCTGTAGCAAAATGGCGGTAAAAACGCATATGCAAGCTTACAGCAATTTTGCTTTGTTTCAGGTGAATTTCCCCTGTGTTTTTTGGGTTGCTTGCACCTGTGAAAAATGGACAAAAATGCACCAAAACCTGCAAATCGCGGGGTGCGATTTTAACGCAATTTTTTTCAATAAGAAGACTGCGTTTGAAAACTGCGCCAAAGATGCAGCATGCAGGACTTTTCAAAATGCACCGCATCCACAGCGCAGTCGTTTGAAAAGTCCCATAGGATTTAAAGACTAACATTTTTCATGCGTTTTTCTTGCAAGGTGAAAATGCAGGAAAAACGTATCAGTGTGAGAGGGCCCTTAGCAGTTTTAAATATAATCAATTGAAGCCAAACAGTTTTTTCCTTTTAGAATAATGGTTTTTCATTGGTTGAACTATGTGGACTTTTTGTCTTTTTTCAACCAGACTAACTATGTAACTATATAAAAGCTGATTGTTTTAATCACTCCTGCCAGTGGTTTGTCTCAGTCATGTAAACTGATACCTTCTGCTGGAGAGCTTGACAACAGACTTGCTAGCTGGATAGAAATAGAAGAAAAAAAGGCTAAAAAAGAAAACGAATGCAGCCATCACATCTAAGAATTGGTAAGCTGCAATATCATAAATTAGTTTTTACTGCCACTTCACCCGAATTAGACAAAATCTACCTTTGCAGTATCCAGTAATGGACTATCACCTATGTCCGTTTTGATTTTGCCTATTGTTCTGCTTTAACCATTAAATAGGGATTTTGATCCCTATCTGGTGAGCTTTGGGTGACTCAAATTTGGTTTGTCATTGCTAATAGGCAACAACCCTGAAATGGTCAAATATAGTAAAAAACAAAAAACAAAAATGCAAAGCAAAGAACAAGCCCCAATGTGGGTCAGCAACGATCTATCACCATGGTCATATTGCTTGTTGGTAAACGGTCAATTCCTACATCTTTCATTATATGTCCTCCTGATACGGTTGGTGTAGACCAAACGTGGAAACTCAACACTGTTCAGTAGTGGAATCCTTTATCAATGTACATGTCATATCCTGATGGCTACGAGTGAGCGAACCACTCCTCTAAAAGCTCTCAACCTGGCTGGCTGTGATAAGTACCAGATCAGAGATGGGCGTCTGTTGTCAGACAGGTCGGGGTGAGTCTATAGGGCCCCCGTACACCTGGAATTTTACAGAGCTGTCTGCAGGCCTGATAAAGCCAATGATTGCTTCCAGGCAAGGGGCCAAACGACTGAGAGGGCATCTAGATTATTGTTGAGGTGCACTTTAGTAGTGGTGATAATGTAGGGATCGCGGGTGCCTGTTTAATGTGATGCCACAGTTTACATTTTCTCACGGTGGGAGGGCGACACGGTGGGGTGCTCTTTACTTAAGGAAGGAAATACCTTATAGGTATGCTTCACAGGAAAGCCTGAACACAAACGAGTATGATCAAACTATTTCCCTGATGGGGCTTTCTTAACTGTTCTTGGGAGGTGGGGGCTCATGAACTTTATAGGATGAGAATCATTTTTTTCTGGCATTACTAGAGTGTCCATGTGT
The DNA here is from genome assembly GCF_037356315.1 of Lithobates pipiens. Taxonomy (NCBI): domain Eukaryota; kingdom Metazoa; phylum Chordata; class Amphibia; order Anura; family Ranidae; genus Lithobates; species Lithobates pipiens. The sequence continues at coordinate 70,679,376 of NW_027507784.1, forward strand.
GTACCCATCTTGTAAACTGCCAGTCTGTAGCAGCTGGAGAACGTATGAAATTAGGGATAGCATAGCTTCATCTCTACATTGCTGTGTAGTCCAAAACATGGTAAAACAATCCTCAAGAAGCATTTATGCTAATGGTTGTTTTCTTTAAGTCATAGGTTTATGATTGAAACCCGCTGACTTCTTGCATTGCCGTATCCTTACCTCAGAGGTGTATCTAGAACCTTCAGGGCCCGTGAAACCATGAATGGCCCTCCTTTCCATGGGTCCCAGGGCCCTTTCCTCTGGACCCTTCCATCCAAGCTTGGGGCCCTTCCCACTGATCCTAGGGCTCTTTATTCTCATAGCGTGGCCTTTTATTATGGTCCCACAGTGTCACCCTTTCACATGTTCTGCAGTGGGCCCCCCCCCCCCCCAACAATGGTGTGAGAGTGAGAATAGCTTCCCCTATTCACGTATATTATTATATACAGTATGTATCAACTTATAGAAACCAACTGTCCTAGATTTTCCAGGACAGTCCCATATCTTGATGTAGGTGTCCTGGGCTACATCATGGAATCAATTATCCCCATTGTTTGAGTTACTAAGCATGAGCAGTAACTCAAAAAAGGGTATTTCTGAGAGGACCCCAACCAAGAGTTGGTGGTTCCTGCCCAATTAGGGGTTGTATCAACCAATAAGTGGATGTGATTTGGGTGGAACCACCCAAAAAATGGGTATGATCTAGGTGGGCATTATTTGGGTGTGACTTCCAAGAAAGTGGGTATGATCTAGGTGGCCTTGATCTTGGAAGTAGGGTGTGATATGTGTGGGCTGGGGCTATAAGGTACCTAGGAATTGGGTGAAGATGTTGGCAAGTAGATAAATTGTACATAGAAAATAGGTTTCTAAAAAATATGTACACACAATAATAAGATTAACAAGTATTAATTAACCCATTTAACCGCTTATGTTCACATGTATATCTGAAGCACATTAAAAAAGACTCTAGTCTTCCTTTAAGACAACATTAAATAGAATTTTATATTCAACCAAGAACTAAATAACAGGCACTAAAATAATCCAGTTTCTTATATTTTTATGAAATTGTTGTCCAGTGACCTCCCAGTGAAGCCACCTGGCGTGGCTGGATTTTGCTACGCTTGCACCTTTAATTCTGTTCTAGGTTTTTCATTAAGTTTGACTCTTTCTTCTCGTTTCACTTGACCTGAGATCCAATAACTGGCATCCTCATACTTCAGTCTGATCCATCAGCAAAGTAGTGTTTACAATGCGGAGGAGGATTCAACAACATTAGTAGTTTTCAGTTGGCCTGACAGTTCCGTCACCACGTCCCTTAAATACATTTTTTTAATTTCCTTCACACAATTTTAGGAAAAAGATGTGACACTGATCAAGATTGGTGTGTAAGCTTAGGGTGACCAGACACAGATCTCTGCAAGCCCTGTGACGGATTAATGTGAATATTGTCCTACGTAAGGGTGGACTAGAAGACAATGACAAACTTTTAGAAGTGGAGAAGAAAGGTTAAAACTGTCTAATGAATATATCAGATGTTGGATGTAGACTGCCAACTTTAGTCAGGTCTGGTAATGTTCATTCATGTCTCATTATAATGTGAGAAATGTGGAGGTACACCTTTATAGACTATTGGTATGAAATGAATTTATACTGTAGCTCAGGATTGTCTAGAACTTAGTAACACGAGCCACTGGCAAGGAGTGGCTGTATGGCATACCAGCGTGCATGGGCTGCCACACTACAAGCCCTGTCTCTGGACGTTTGTATGGATGGATGTGTTTATTATCACTACGGCAATGCAGAACCAAGCAGGAGACAGATTATAGCACCATCATCAATCCAAAGATTAGAGGCCCTTCATATACTTCATATATATATATATATATATATATATATATACCATTCTGACTACTTCAGAAGATTCCTTTTGCCACAACAGTGCTTTGACTTGCTTTACTATCCTGGGACAGCTTATATTCACAAAGCTAAAGCTCTGGCATAAGGATACTTAAGCTGGGCATATGACAAGTCGAGAAAACTGAAGTTTTGTCAATCAAAAAACAAAAATAGCTCATACGATTGTGCCGTTGTTTCGATTTTCTAAAAAAAAAGGCATTTTTGATTGCGACACGTGTCTAATGATGTGAAAAGCAAACGTTTCAATGATCAACACAAATATGATTCGTTTTTCGATACATCTATGGTCTGCTTCATTTCCAAAAAAGTGGCAGTTATTTGTTTTCAGTGGAGCCCAACGAGATTTCAAAATTATAGCCAGGTGTCTACAAATAGCTATACAAAGCTTGATTTCTCTTAAAATGGAACTAAACCCTCCTATCGTTTTCAGCAATGCTTTTTTTTTGTTTACACCTGCATGCATGTAGGACGTATTCCATGAATGCAGAATTTCTGTGTTCAGGGAACACACCATACATGCACAAGCATCTAAGCGACAATGCAAACTAGAATACATGTGTACAGCCATTGACTTACAGTATCTCAACAAAGTGAGTACACCCCTCACATTTTTGTAAATATTTTATTCTATCTTTTCATGTGACAACACTGAAGAAATTACACTTTGCTACAAAGTAAAGTTGTGGGTATACAGCTTGAATAACAGCGAACATTTTCTGTCCCCTCAAAATAACTCAACACACCCCTAAGTGAAAATGTACAAATTGGGCCCAAAGTGTCAATATTTTGCATGGCCACCATTGTTTTCCAGCACTGTCCTAACCCTCTTGGGCATGGAGTTCACCAGAGCTTCACAGGTTGCCACTGGAGTCCTCTTCCACTCCTCCATGAAGACATCACAGAGCTGGTGGATGTTAGCGACCTTGCGCTCCACCACCTTCCATTTGAGGATGCCCCACAGATGCTCAATAGGGTTTAGGTCTGGAGATGCTTGGCCAGTCCATCACCTTTTCCCTCAGCTTCTTTATCAAGGGAGTAGTCGTCTTGGAGGTGTGTTTGGGGTCGTTATCACTACTACATTATAGTAAAGTGTAATTTCTTCAGTGTTGTCACATGAAAAGATATAATAAAATGTTTAGAAAAAATATGAGGCGTGTACTCACTTGTGTGAGATACTGTATATGGCCAGCGGTATGCACCACCTACAGCTCCCTAGATACGGGTATTTGTATACTAGAGCAGATTTATGATGAAAACTGTCCATGTGCATGAGCCCCTAGGCTTGTGAAAATCTTTGTGAATTGAGAAAGACAGGTTCTCTTTGGACCATAGACAATCCCATAGATGGTCAGATTCATCTCCCCATACTTCCACCACTATTATCGCTTGCATTTTTTTATTTTTTATTTTACAGGGCTTGCAAAATTTTCCTACAACTCACGTTAAACTCCTCCATGAGTAAAGCAGACACTTTGACCTCAGTTTATGTGTACAATTTATCCGCCGATAGAGAAAATGATTTTGTTTTTAAAAAGTCAACGCAAATCCGTTCATGCAAAATAAAAAAAATAAAAAATCCCTTTATCTGAGTTTACTTGAAAGGAGTGTAGTATATTACTGCGGGAGAATGGAGCAAAGATTAAAGGCTTGTGTCAGGGGGTGCAGACTGGAGCAGGTTTCCTGTTCAGCCAGGCCTCCCATCCCTATAACCAGGTCCCTTTCCTCTTCTCTCCTTCTCTTTAAAGGGAAGACGGACTCCTTCTCAATGCCTGGCGGTGTCAGATTAAATACCGAGATGGCGACAGGAAAGAGGCTTGAAGGAAAAACAAAAGACAGGGGGGTGAAATTTATCAGGTCGGAGACGGAACTGCAGGCTTGTCGGACTCCAATTTGGAGAAACTCAAACAGATTTCACTTGACACAATCTGCAATCATTACAGCTGGAGCAGAGCTAATTAAGAAATTAGCTTTCCTGATTGTTGTCTGCTCTCACCGTGATGAGCGCTTGAATAATGCTGCATGGAGGAGATGTTTTAGGAGTGGACATTGTGACGTGTGCGTTTGTTATTATTTTTATTGGTATTGGCGGGGCTAATATCTATTTACCTGCAAAAAAGTAGAATAAAGTTTTTTCAACTTGTGACAGTGTCTAATGATGTAATGTCCCTTTAAGAAAAAAAAAACTGTGTGTGGCCCCCCCTAAAAAATCCTAAAAGACCCATATCCTGGCATGCAGCCTGGGTAGTCAGGAGCGACCGGGCAGAGAACGTGCTGCCCTTCCTTTCTGAACCATATCAGGCCACAAGCCCTCAATTGGTGGGGTGCCTTGCAAAGGGGTGGCAACGCCTCCCCCCCATTGCAAGGCAACTTGTAGCCCTGTTGATAGAGACAAGACCTTCCCCACATCCCATGCCTCTACAAAAAGATATAATGGTCTGCGGGGGGTGGACATATCCAAATCTGGAAGCCCCCTTTAGAGTCCCCCAGATATCCACCCAACTCCCTACACATGAATGAGTATGAGCCACATAGTACCCCTTGTAACTCATTCACACAGGCAAAAACAAAAGTTAAGAAAAAAAACACCCACTCCATTGAAAAAGTCCTTTATTTAAACAATGCGCCCCCCCCCCCCCATGTAAATACAGCATTAATCACGTCATCAGGCAATGTAGATCTACATCAATCATGAAGTTCTGATGACCGATGATGAAGATCCACCATGCCTGATGATCTTCACCCATGCTGCTCTCATCACAAATGACAGATTACCAGCCAGTTGCTGTAGGGCAGCAAACTGGCCGAGAATCCAGGACGATGTCACTGACCAAATACCCATATTTGGTCAATGATGTCACCCAAGATACCCAGCCATTTTGTTTACAAAAGAAACAAACAAGCCAGGGATTTGTCATTTAGCGGCAGGAGCAACAGACTTTTTTCTTTGTCACCTTACTATTACCTTAAGATAAAGGGTCTCTTATGGCCTCGTGGCCCCAAAGAATAGCTGGATGCTATGTGCCCCTCTTTTTTACCTTTTTGTAACCATTTATGCATGTTGACCCCAGTACATTTTAGAAGTAGATGGACGGTTTGCTGGCTATTTCTTGAAATTGACGTTTTTAACCCACCTAGGTAGATCCACACTCTCTTTTTGTCCTGGTGACCACTCTCATGGCATCAGAAAGCGGTGGGAATTTCCAAAATGTTACAGTTGTCACTAGAACATGAGCCACTGGTGAATCTTCCAATGGAGTCACCTGTTTGAAGGGAACTTCCCCTTCCTCTTGCAGAAATTTTAAATTTCCTCTAGCTTCCTGTTGCATCTCTGAGACAGGTAGTGAGAAGAATTCTCCAAACCAGTATCCGAACCCTACTCTATACAAAACTAAAGCATGTTTTAGCTATAGATACACAACAATTAAAATATCTAATTGTTGGGTCACCTACATTGCCAGATTGTCTCAAGTGATGCTGGAAACGGTTGTTTGCTACTTTGCTCGCTTACTAACGGCATTGATGGCCACTGAAAGTATCTCATTTGATTTTCTCAATCAAGCGACTGGTTTGAACCCCGATCAGTTCGGCAATTATCTTGTATCACCTGACGTTAAGTTTTATTTGGCTCCTTCTATTAATACTTGAGCATGAAGCTATTTGAATGGAATGTGGAGGGAGCTCAGCCCAACACAAATTTGCTGGTTACAATACCTGGAGCAGAAGCAACGCATTCCACACAGCTGACAAAGTGACAGTAATCTGAGCCCACGAAGGTAATAAATTGAATTGCCCTGTCCTTGCTATTTCAGTTCGGATCACATTTCATCCTTGTATGTATTTTCAGATCTAGGTTTAACATTTTTTTTTTTTTTTACATTCTGCGACCCCCGCAGTCTCCCATTTTAAATGTCTGCTGGCTGCTTTCTTTGCTTAGGATGTAAAAAAAAGATAAATATATTTTTTTTCTTTTACATTAAGGACCGCTTTGCACTCGTGCATTGTGGCAACACATGCTAAAATGCACACGTTAACTTGTCTTGTCGCAATGCAAAGCAATGCAACTGTTCTATGTGCAGGGGGTTGCGTTGCCAGTCATTGTGAATGGCACCCCAACATATTGTACAGAAGAGCCCAACGCAGTGCACCACAATGCATATACCATGTGTTTTGACCTGTGTTGCTAGAAAAGGGTCATGTACATTTTTTCATTGTGATGGGTCGGAGTCCATTCATAATGTGTTAAGGCAGCCCATTTGTAATGAATGGACTGCTTTAACATGATGGTAAACCCTTACATATACCCAGTGGAGTGACTGGCTTTAGGTGATCCATGGAGATGAAACTAATTCTCCTACGTAAGTTGTACCTCTCTATCTGCAGTCTTCTCTTCCCAATCTCCACACCTGTTCAAGCTGCTGAATTATAAAGCTTGTCTGAGAGTTCAGAAAGCAGGGGGCTGAGAGCAGAGCTCAGTGAGGAGATCTCTGAGAGTTGATTGGAGGGAAGGGACACCCCCCCCCCCTTCACACAGCACACAGGAACAAAGCTGAGGCTGTCAATCAGCTGGAGCTCCCTCCCCTGTCACCTTATTTCTCTTGGTGTCAGGAAAACTTGTCAGAAGTGACTCATGTTGATAGCAGAGAAACAGGGCAGCAGACAGAGGTGACACCTAGTTCTGTGGATAGAGACAAGTACACACTATAGAGGGATATGCTTTGGGGTTGAATGAGAGGCTTCATTACTTACCGTAGTCCCCGCTCTGACCAGCAATTGGCGCGCTCCTCTTCTAAAGCTCTGGTCTGTGAGCGGTCCCCTCTGTGTCATCATGTACGATGCAGGGCTAGTAACCCTACATTGTACTTGACGAGCATGTGACTGCAGTCATGTGTGGCTTAGAACGGAGGCTGCTGGAGTGCACAATAAGGTAAGTATTTCTCCTTATTCTGTACCCTTAGACAAAGGTAAGCATTTAACCCATGCAGGGTGGAAGGTGGGGGGAGGGGGCAGCAGAAGACTACTTCATAGGTATTCTTTTGTTGTGCCAGGAGTTAGGTTTTAATTGAGACAAGTCTCGGAAATTCAAACTGAGAGTGTAAAGAAACAATATTAACAACACAGAAGCAGGATTAAATTAAACAAATGATTCTCTGCATGCTTTAATGATGTGAAACAACCACAATGTAGTCATTGGTAGTCATGTGATCTTTGATTCAGCATTTGGTCACATGAGGGCGCCTGAGAGCAGCTTTTCTTTGATTCAGGGCAAGAAAACTTTTTTACTCAAAATTTTAATGTGACTTGGTAAAGCTGGCATGCATTGTTGATACATGTTGATGAGCTGGAATCGTCCTAAATGCTTCTGAGGAAAGTGAAACACAATGTTATCATTTCATTCACACGTGCTACACCTATAAAGCTAATCATATATGTAAAGAAATGTATAGATTCGCCCATCTACCTGCTTACTTCTGCTTTCCTGCTTTGTATTATGTAGAACAGGGGTCTTCAAACTGATGAAGCCCTTTGCCTGCCTTTATGTGATACTTGGGGGACTATTCATCCCACTGGCACCAACTATGAGCCATCATTCCTTCCACTGACACCAACTATGAGCCACCATTCCTTCCACTGACACCAACTATGAGCCACCATTCCTTCCACTGACACCAACTATGAGCCACCATTCCTTCCACTGACACCAACTATGAGCCACCATTCCTTCCACTGACATCAACTGTTGCTGACACCAAGTATGGGGCATATTATCTTCAACTGATATAAAGTATGGGAAATTATTCTTTCCACTCACACCAAAGACGGGGCATTTTTCCTCCCACTGATGGGGCAGTATTCCTCCAACTAATACCAATGATGGGACACTATTCCTCCAACTAATACTAATGATGGGACACTATTCCTCCAACTAATACCAATGATGGGACACTATTCTTCCAACTAATACCAAAGATGGGACGGTATTCCTCCAACTAATACCAATGATAGGGCACTATTCTTCCAACTAATACCAATGATGGGGTACTTTTCCTCCAACTAATACCAATGATGGGGCACTATTCCTCCTACCAATAACAATGATGGGGCACTGTTCTACCAACTAATACCAATGATAGGGCACTATTCATTGTACTTATACCAATGATAGGGCACTATTCATCAAACTAATACCAAATGATAGGGTACTATTCATCCAACTAACACCAATGATGGGGAACTATTCCACCAACTAATACCAATAATGGGGCACTTTTAATCCAACTAATACCAATGATAGGGCACTATTTATCCAACTAATACCAAATGATAGAGTACTATTCATCCAACTAACACCAATGATAGGGCACTATTCCTCCAACTAATACTGATGATGGGGGACTATTCCTCCTACAAATACCAATGATGGGGCATTATTCTTCCAACTAATATCAATGGTCAGACACTATTCCTCCAACTAATACAAATGATGTGGCACTGTTCCTCCAATTAATCCCAATGATGAGACATTATTCTTCCAACTAATACCAATGATGGGGTAATTATTTCTCCTCCTAATGACCACAGGCACCATGTAAAGTTTTTACTCCCACTAGCCACAGTCCAGTCTGAGGGACAGGCCCTTTGTTTAGAAAGCTTGGAAACTCCTGATGTAGAATAAATAATTTGTGAGGCATCCGGTGAGGGAGTAACACCTATGTTCTGGCCTTATGCAAGGCAACCAAGACAAGCTACCACCACAAAATCATTATAGTAGTGACTAAGAGCCTTTACTCATCTGGTGCCCACTCAGAACTGAAATATCAACTTTGGGTGGAGCTGACCTTTAAATAACGTCCCAGCTGTTACAGGACGGTACAGAATGAATGTTATTTAAAGCGCCGCCACTTCCCATCCTCTATACCTCATACAAAGGGCCTTATAGAATCCCATTGTCATGCCTCAGAAACACTATGCAGATTCAATGAGTAAGCCTCCCGCTGGCTGACAATGGCCGCACACTGATTTCCTAGTTGGGACATTGTCCACTGCGTATTTCACTTTCAGCTCCCTTGGCGGGGATTTAAAGTTGCAATACTATATCAAAGCCTTTGTAGGAGAGAGTCCATGCTGGCTTTTCTTCCCTCCACGAATACGGGAAGGCTTCGCTGAAATGAATGTATATCCTTAGCAGCTTAACTAAGCAGGTAAAGTGTTCATTAGGACAGGCTGAGTTAAAACGAATCATGCTAGAGAATAAACAAGCCTGATCATTTGTACAGTGTGCAATCTACACATCAATTATCCTGCTGAGCTAATTACCACCTCTTCTTAGCTGGGGTACCTAGGCATTCACACTTCTGTGCATCCGATTTCATCAATTCAATATTGATAACTTGTGCAGGCAATAAACCTCCAAGGTGAAAAGTGCCTGCTCCTGCTCGGTCTAATTGGAGAATAGGTACTTTTTTTTTTCTTAATTATTATACGTATTATTATTTATTATTTATTTAAGAGTAGTTAGTACTTCCCTACCGCTCTCCATGCGCAAAAACATTTTTGGTTAGTTCTTGCTGTTATATTTAACAGCAGAGGTAGTAAATCATTAAGGGTACAGGAGTGGAGATGTTGAAATAAAAATATTGTGCTTAGTTAAGTCAGACAAGAATATCAGACTGGCCTTTTTTAGGCCTGATGTGGCCTTTTTGATTTTTTTCAGGCCTTGCTCTATATATATATATATATATATATATATATATATATATATATATATATATATATATATATATATATATATATATATATATATATATATATATATATATATATATATATATATATATATATATATATATATATATATCAATTAAATAATAATATATATAATTAATATATAATAAAATAATTTTTTAATATTTAAAACCCAACTAGTTTTAGATAAATAGAGGTCAAGGGTAACATCCTCTGGTCACAGTTTGCATTCTATATATCCCCCGATGGGGAGACTCATTCTTTCAGTGCATTCTGTTGACCAGTATCACTGGGACTGAATGTAAAGGAAAATCCAAAATTCTCAGTTGTCACTACATCAGGTGGTAATGGGATTTCATCACGTTGTGTCTATGTGAAATAAAAGATAGGAAGGGATGAAAAATCTCTTCAATGGTGACAGACAGGGACATAAACACATGCCTTACACTGACTGTATTTTTCTCTCCTTCTTTATATAAACTTGCTGGATCAACAGAGCCGACCTGGCCAGTTTATGGGTCTCTCTGTGACATTGGGGAGGTTTGATTCAACATGCATGTCTCCAAGGTTTCCAAGGTCTGCATTAGTCTAAAGGTGGCTAAAGAACATTTGTGCAAAGCCTTCATAGGTGCAAACAAGCAATTTTTGAGGGTCTTGTTGAACCACATCATCATGCATGCCATGCCCCCCACCATCTAGATTCAACATTTCAACTTTATGTCACTTTCTCAAACAACTTAACTTTTTCTATTTACAAATGTGGCCAAAATGTATGAGGGCAAATGTAGCAGTGTAATGTGTAAATGTTGCTTAGGAGAGCGTACTGGCCATTAACCTAAAGCCCCCCCCCAAGATGAAAACCCCCTTTAAGCATCAATATCCCTGCTGGGCAGAGCTTTTCTTGTTAAGGTGTTTCTTGTTAAGGTGATCATTCTCTCCTTCCAGTTGAAGGATAGATGAAGAGCTATTTCCTGTGGCTGATTTGATACCTGGTGGGGGTGCCATTCAGGTGACAGAGATACAGCCACCAAGGGGGTAGCAGATGTGAACTCATTATCATTTGAATACAAACACAGATAGGCCTGATCTAAAGCCTGGTCATCACCTGTACAGCTTTCTCTGTGATCTTTATCCCATAAGAGAGACCAGGTCCCCCCCCTCCAGACCTCTTTAAATCCCCGGACCTCCAGCTGGCAACACAGGGGTTTATGGCAGGGAGCACTCCATGCTATCTCCTTGCACAGATGCCATTCATCCACATCTGACTGTACATTGATTTCTTTCTTTTCTTCGCCACTTTAATCAGGAGCAAATCCAAAAAAGAAGCTTTAACGAGAATTATGATTTATTCAGGTTCATCAAGACATCTTTCCTCTGTGTTTTTCTCTTTGTTAAAAATAAAAAAAAAGACGCCACAATCCTAGCAAATAATCAGGGCATTCACTACTTATTTTTAGGAGTACCTGTCAAACAAGACATAGAGAAGCCGATGTTTTGCAGTCAGGACATGTAGAATGGTTTCTGCCTCAAACCAAAGCGATGGGTTTCCAGTTATGTTATGACAAATTGATAAGAGAACTTGAAAAATGTTCAGCTTTCATATTGTCCAGTTCCTTATGAAGACTAGGAACCTTATTGGCTGATATAAAATGTTGTACTACCTCACTGTATAAGATTGGTAATTATTATATTAAGAGCTTTGTATGGAATATGGCAACTTTTACTTTATTAGCAGAGTTGCCAAAGCATTATCATTAGATATTTGTACAATGAGGCGTCCCATCACAATGTTGCAGGTAGGCGTTAGGATATTGTACCAAAGGGTAGGTAGGCTTTGGATACAGTGCCAATGCCAAAATTAATTAAACTCCATCAGTACTGAAAGGCAGATACAAATCTTGTTTTTGGTATTGCGAAACAAGTAAAAAAGCCCTTTAACGAAGGTCTATCAGAGCATACTAAACATTGTAATTCCTCTACAACTGGTGAGTGAACAACTGGTACACGCTTAAGACAAACTAGAACTAATCGATCCACTTTGGATAAAGGTTGGTGGGGGGTGGTTGAGCCAACCCCAACTTCTACTATATGTCAGTAAATGGTGGTGAAATTTCTACACAGCTTCGTCCACCCATTACAAGGAGGTCTCACTCTTCCTATCAGATTTCCCATGTATGTTACAATATGGATATTACAGCAGGATCCACTGGGGTCTCTAAATGAAACTGGAAGCTGGTGAGGGATTCATCCCACTTGAATCTACCTAAAACGAAAATGTTGCTTATGGGTGGACTGATCCTTTAAGACAACAGCCTCGGAAATTAGACAATACTGGTATTAACCTCACTTTAACGTCAATTAACCCAACAGTTTTTGCTGGATAGAAAGAACACTGTAGCAAAAAAGTATTTGTGGGAAAAAAATTCAGCTAGGTTTGATGATTTTAATTAAAATGCCACTAAATAAAACATACAATGAAATCCCACATACGCATTGAGCTTTAACGCTTAACATCAACAGTTAAAGAAAACAACAGCGATCAAATGAGTGTTCTTCGGCATAATTACCACTCAGGTTGGGCTTAGGCATTATTAAGAGAATACGTAGAGTTCTGTTCTCCTGGCACTGTAATATGTTTTTGTAGAATTATAATTAATCTTACAGGAAGTGGAGGGATTCTTGCGGTATCAGATTGAAGCAATACACTATATAGATTTATTAATGCATTTAATCAGTTCTGGCAAAATTAATTTTGCAATGATTGCTTACATTGAAATTTGCATACAGTTAGCAAAGAGCCATTTATTTCAGCGGGGTTCTTTTTATTAAAATAGGACGCAGACACCCGCAGCGGCGAAACTTTAGTTGGCGCACAGCGCTGCGGGCTTCAAGACTTTTGAAAGAAACTCCTTAAAATGCACTTCCAACGATCGCCTTGTTCTACAATTGTTTTATTATTTCATTTTGTGTTGTACAAGCTGATCGAGTTCATTTTAAAACACAAAGTTTGCTAAAATATTCATAAAACAACTTTGCGAAGTGTATATTATGATACAGCCCTGAGCTAGATAAACGCAAGGGAAAAATTATATTTATGGCATCTCAGCAGATGACTTAATGAACTTTCTTTTGTTTTCTTCCTGCGAAAAATGAAAGGGTACAACTATCCAAAACTGATATTCTCACATTAAATGGGATCTGACCAATGGCATCATCCATACAAGGTATCCCATATGTAAAATGCCACTTTAAAATTTCTGAAGCTTTTCTGAGTTGTTTACCTATATAGACATTTAGGCTTTTTTATTGTTAATATTGCAACTATTCAAAACGCTTATCGCTATAGTGGCTGGTCAATGACCAAGGGCGTCACTTATGCCTGTACCTATATATGGGTGACAGTTTTTTGTAAAATGCCACCTTAACATTTCTGAAGCTTTTCCTTGGGGTTGTTTACCTATATATCTATTTAGGCCTTTCAATTGTTAGCTGACCGTTTGTCCAAAATTCATATTGCATGGTGTCACTTATGCAAGGTACCCAAATACAGGTGACCGTTTTTGTAAAATGGCACCTTAACATTTCTGAAGCCTTTCCTTGGGGTTGTTTATCTATATAGACATGTAGGCTTTTAAATCGTTAGTTGAACACCCATCCAAAACTCATATTTCCATAGTGGATGTGCACCAACTAATGGCGTCACATAATGCAAGGTACCTATATACGGGTGACAGTTTTTGTAAAATGCCACTATAATATTTCTGAAGCTTTACCTTGAGTCATTTGCCTAGACATTTAGCCCTTTTTATTGATAGTCGTACACCTAAATGTGTAATAGAGCTGAGAGTTGCTCAGGTCTGGGGCAGTCTAATGTCCTACCCATTGGGTCAAAAAAACATCATCTCAAGTCTAGACATAAAATGATCACCACCAATAACAGGCATTTATGGATAGATATAATCTTATGTCTATCTTATGTCTATGGGGAGTCCGCTACAACGGTTGATTGCTAAGGGTGGCTTTTCCCTGCTGATCAATCATTTTCTATTCTGGGATAAGACAAAAGCTTAGTTTGTCCACTCAGACCATAAATATGCATGCTCTGCCAACACCATCATGCATAAAGAAGCAATCCTTTCGGGGTTGGACTTTTTGACTGCCATCACATACATGACCATCTTTGCTGTCTAGAAAGTGAATTCCTGCCCTAATGTAGTGATTATAGGTGTAATAGCTCCACACAATGACTAGATAAGCTGTTTGGATTCTCGCTTTTGCTCCTTTAATTGCTTTTAGGTGACTGAAGCTGATAAAAATCAGACAGCCAGGTCTGTTTTACAGTCACTGTAAACAAAGCTTGCACCTCATCAGTGCTGCATGTTATCAGGAAGGTAGGCCCCTCCTGAGCTAAGGGAAGAATGTCACCTCTGTGCTCAGAGAGCCTGCTCAGCCATATACCCTGGCAAGCATTATCACCTAGACCGCTTTCAAACAGCCTCCTCGTATCTTCCACCGGAGGTCCTGTACTTTCAGCTCAGGGATTTAGATAAGTGCTCCAGGTCTACACAAACACATGGCATTGATAAGTATGTGAGTGTGAAATGTTGTGCAGCTTGGTGTTATCACAGTGGACAGTATAATTCTGCTTCATGAGATAAAGGTGTTATCAGACTTTCACGTACTCAACACAAAAAAAAAAGAAAGAAAAAAGTTTGTAGTTTGGACAGTTTAGAACTCAAGTTTCCACTTTCAGTTCTCTACCTTCCTGTAAGCAAGGCATAATGATTTTGATAACGATAGATAAGGCTGGATGTTAAAATATCTATAAATTCAAAACTTTTTTGGTTTTAGATAAAGTACAGATGGGTACAAGCCCTGTCAGGTTTTTCTGTTGTGTTCCATTGGGGAGATCTTTCTTCACTTCCTGCATGGAGAAACAGGAAGTGGGAAGAGATCTTTCCTAAGTAGGGGGCAATTCTTTTCAACAGTTGTCAGATTGCCCCATTATTTCTTAGGGACTTAAGTTTGTTCCTTCCAAGGTCAATTTTTGGGCATATTTTCTTTTGTGCTTTTTTCTAATTAATTTACAATGTAGCTTTATGTAGATTGTATACAACCTTCCTGCACGAGAAACAAACTGTTTAACTTTTCTCCAAGGCCCCTTTCACATGGGTACCCCCTATTCTGCAGCAGGGGATCCTAGACCAGAATGGACATGGATGTCACATATGTGACATCCATATCTGTTACGATTGTATTTCCATCTTGTGATGGAGGAAAAAGAGACCCATATAATCATAAGGGTGGCAGAATGTAAGCAGACATGCATCTACCTATATCCAGTCAAAAGTAGACTTAGACACAAACTTATTGCATTTGATCTGATGAACATGATCAGACCCAGATGTAGGCGGATATAGGCATGCTCATGCCCTCGTACAACCGTCCACCCATGGCCATGGGGATATGTTGCCATTTCTTTTTTAGCCATGGGTCAAGATTAGACTACTGGAACACCCAAAGGGTCTAGGGGGGCAAAGGGTCTAACATTACTGCTCAATTTTATGATCCAATCAAGTGAAACACTTTAAACATACTGTATCTGCCTTAGATTTACCGAGAGCCCCAATGATGAAGTTAGAGGGTCTTGGACAATTAAAAATAAGAATCTACCATTTCAACATGCAGGTTATGTGAGATTATTGAAAAGGGAATCACCACTACAAGAAAATAACACTCCCTGTTAATCTACCTGAATTTTAATTCTGACAGATTATATTTTTAATGCATGACTGCTATTAAAAACCTTGAGCCTCAACTAACCTTCAAAAACTACAAGTTGACCACTGGTTGATGAATTGTTTTTATGAAGTTTTTGTAGGACTTGCCTTCGTCTGTTTCAGACAGCTTGCAGTTTGATAAATAACTGCGTCCATGTGTTGCACGGGTTAAATTAAAATCCAGCTGACTGTGTCCTTTGTGTAGGCACCTTTCCTGAGAACAGTTATGTACCAGGGCTATCTGTCTGCTTATTGCCACACCCAGGATTCGAGCTGACAAGCGACTGTGCACTGCCCATGTCAGCAAATTCCACTACCTGAAAGGGATTGAGGGGGAGAGAGGAGCCCGCGGGAGGGGGCACAGACATGTACTAGTGGCACCAGGCCATGACAACTCTTTCAGCAGCCTGGAGCCAACATGAAACGTTGGAGAGAGGGGTGTCGTCAGAGAGCAGCCTTAATACAGATAAGAGAGGCTTGGCGTTTAGACACAGCACTGAAGGAGACTGCTGGCTGGCCGCAGCTCCATTTTTACTTCTACAGAGACTCCAGTTTACAAACACTCCCATTTAGCTCTTTGACTATACATAATTTTTTGGTATAATTAGGCGGGTGCAGTGTCATGCGTCAACGTGCGTTTCCTTTGTGCATTGACTTGCATTTAGATGCATGTTTTTAATGTGTTTTGGAATATAATTTTTGATTAGGGTTAATTGCCATGGACCAAGACTTGGTATTACAGGTTGCAAAGTATTTTTATTCTGGGGAAGTTGGACACATGCATTTTTTAGCATATTGCAACATGTGTGATGAAATCCATTTACAATGTTGCTTTTTTTTTTAACAATGCATTTGTCCAATTTCCGCATAAGGAAAATAGGGACTGTTCCCAGCACAGAAACATGCCGCAAACATGCATTGTGCTTGCAGTGTCATTAAATGCTAGTGGCACCCCAAGCAAGACTAGAGGGCACGCGTTTGCTATGTGTTTTGCCCTGACAAATGCACTGCAAATTCACCTAATGCATGGTAAAAATAAAAAAGTACAGGAGGTTCTTTGGGATGTTTATCATGCAGCCTATTCAAGTGAATGGTTTGCCTTATGTGTGATCCACATCAACAGGTAAAAAATGTGCAAAAAAATGCAGGCAGGAACGCGGGATGTTAATGTAGCTTCTGTGAGCTAGGAGACCCATAGCAGTTAATAGCAGTACATCCAAATGTATATATACTGTAATATATATATATATATATATATATATATATATATATATATTGTGTATATATGCGTATTGATGCAGTGCCTACATGTATTCTAACTATGTATGCTAACTGCATGTATGCTAGCTCTGTACCTGCTGTGAACGAGCCTGTGTTACTCAGAACCAATCAATGCAGGCTCGATGCAAGAGCACATAGAAAACTATTATTTTCTGTGTGCCCTGCTCATACCATAATTCTGAGTTGAGTAAAAAGGCAGCATGTCTGAATTTTTATGCAGCACAGCTCACGTCACTGCATGCCAACGCACCCCAGTGTGACGCAACATGCTACAGTGCATAGCGCTGAATGCAATGTAGTTTTGTCACATTTCAGTAAAGTTACAACAGGTACAATGTTTCGTTGTTGTCACTATCAGGATTCAGGAAGATGGTATACATTATACACTGAAGTGAGGGCATGTAAACAGGTAGTCACTGCAAAGAGGATGCCGGAGATCAACAGTGCTGAGATACAAAAAGGATACAAAATGGGAAAAAAATGTGCAATTGCAAACTAACTCTCACCCAGTGAGGGCATGTTCAGACTATCTTCAGATCAGATGTTTGAATAACACTTCCGAGAGCATTTGACCAACCATGAGGAGGTGTTGTATCACCTCCTCATCACCAGCTTTGAGCCCCGCACTAAAGCGCCAAAACCATGAGCATTGCACACGGTTGCAATGCGCTTGCAGAGCAGCCTCATTCACTAATGGTAGTAGTCGCTACTCCTGCTGAAAACAACAGGGGGTGGAATTCCTGCCACGAAGCAAAGCATCATGGCTGTGGCATGTGTACACCCCCAGCAACTGCCTCTGTAAATAAAGGAGAATGATTGGGGAGGGGGCAGTTAAAAATGCAACTCAACCATGGGGGTGTTACCGCCCCTCAGCTGCTCATGTGAATGAGCCCTTTAGAGATTAGATCTACTTTCTTAAACAGAAATAAGTACATTACCTTCACTCAACTGCAAAACGTAGCTTCTTGTGGTCATGTTCTAGCTGAGGTGTCTCCACACTTAGTCCACAGGAAACAGAGTAAAGTTCAGCCGGCTAATCGTTGTCACCCAGTAAAATGTAAATCCTTATTTGCTATACAGTAAAATACAAGTATAACAGGCTAACACGTTTCAGCTGTAGCAGCCTTCTGCAAGCTAGCAGCCTGAGGAAGGCTGCTACAGCAGAAACCTGTTAGCCTGTTACATTTGTGTTTTACTATGTAGCAAATAAATATTTACATTTTACTGAATTATACAGAGTAGCTGGCTGAACTTTACTATACTTAATTACACACCATAGGAACCTTAAAGTGATTAACAGCTTGAGATTTATTTGCACGATCATGTTCCTGAAAAGCGCCAATGCATTCCTGGCCTGAATGGAAACGTTTGCTTACACCACAAGTCAGATCACACATCTCTCTGCTTGGTAAAACACACAACTTTCACACTGCTTCCCTTTGTCATGACAAATATGTTTGGTTAAATACTTGCACCTTTATTCTATATTTATTGATAGGCCGCATGTTCGAAGGCCGACGCTCTAGACTATAGTCGTAGTCATCACAGACAATAGGTTTGCAAAACTCAAGATATCAGATGTAGATATTTCATTGGTGGGGGGAAAAAAAAACATGTTCCTTCATGTCTGGGCATTAAACTGTCCCATAAGTGTGAAGAATGGAAATGCTGAGCGGTAATTGTTATTTTATTCATAACTATTTTATTTGCTCAAGTAAGCCTAAAATACAAATTACCTTTACTGTATGGAAAAGAAGCTTCTAATACATAGGAGTATTTAAAATTTCCCATAGTTAACTAAGACTTCATTTATCTGGTATCTTAATTACATGTATTGTACTTACATCATACTTACCTGTATATTGTACTTACATAGGCCTTGAAATTCGTTGAAGTTACTAGCCACTATGTTAGGCTTAAAGGGGAACTTCACCCAAAAGGGGAATTTACGCTTATTTGCCTCTGCCCTCCCTCCTCTACCACTTTTGGTCACTTTTTTGGGGCGAAGTATCTAGTTTTTACAGGTCCCCACTCCCGGCTGTATCGTCTAGGTGATCCAAGCAGAAATGCCCCCCCCCCCCTTTGTGCACAGTGATGGTGTAATGTTAAGCTGGTCCTGCTGGCCCCTGATTGTCAGCAGTTGACCATGAGCTGTTGGTGACACGGTCAATCACAGCCCTGGGATCAACTATGGAGTGCGCCCTAGAACCACACAGCAACACATATGTAGCAGCTGGGCTTCAAGGCCCACCTGCCATACTGCCTCAGATACACATATAAAGGGGTTAAACAAAAAATTTAATTGGTATTTAAGGAGCACAAAAGAGCATAAAAGATGGGCCGAAGATCAGCCAAAGCAGGATTTCATAACAGCCAATCATTGTTGTCTATTCAGCGAACAGATTATTTCTGATTGGTCACTAGGTGCTGTCACACTTATTCTTCTACATTCTCCAGCTGTGCTGCCGAGCGTACTTCTATCCGCGGCGGAAAGGGAGACCGGCACTTGGCAGCGAGTGCCGCCATTGGTCAGCCCAAGCCTCATGGAACAATATTTTTTAATTTTGCAGGTGCTCATTGGAATGTTCTTATAATACTGACCTAATTATGCACAAGAAAAAAAGAAAACACGAAATAACCCATTCACTCCAATCATTTCTTGTCTTTTTAAATTCAGGAAGAGAAAAAAAAAAAAAAACGGGCCTTCTGTTTTGTAAAAAGAAATTGTTAGCTTTTATTGCAGCAAAGTAGTAGCTTCAGTGTTAGCGGGGGAAAAAAAAAACTGTAGCGATTTTATATTCCAAAGGTTTTGTGTGTATTTGGTTAGTTACAGTAATTATACCCAATAACTGACAGCTAAAATCACGTAGGAGAAAGCAAAGGCTGTTTTTCTCACACAGGCCCTGCTGCAGAACATCTGCTAAGAGATTTGCATATTAATTAACCCATATTAACTCTAATTATTCTGGGAAATTATCAAATAAATTGAATTTTCAAATTTTAACCTTTCTTTTGCTTGGCGAAGCTTGGGGGAACACATCGGTCTAGCTCACCTGGGCAATGGGCAAAGTAGATGCCCCCCACCTGCCATTACCCCTACTCTGCCTTTGGTTCAGGGGGGCGGCCTATGGAGCTTTTGTGTTCTCCTGGGCTTTTTTTTTTTTTTTTTTTGGCTTCTGTGTACGCCGAGTCTCTGTACATTTGTTGTGAGGTGGAACATGTGTGTGTTTGAAAGCACAGATGGTGGATTTGTGCAAGGGTGAGGAAAGGTGGTACTTTGGAACAGTTGAACAAACCTCACTTTTTTTTTTTTTATTTCAGCCTGTTGTCCAGGCCCCAGCAAATAAATGGGAGTTTAATTCAATTAGAGCCTAGCTTTAGTCAGGGCCTCATGACAGAAATTATTCAATATTTCCAGCTCCCCCCATCCCTACCCACCATCACCACCACCTCCATCGCATTGTTTAATTTACACATCGCTGCCTCCGTCCCCTTTGTGCCCTGTTTAGAGTGACCGTAATGCATTGAGCTTTTGTCTGGGCCGTGTCGCTGTCCCTGTCTGCTTTTGTCCATTGTGAGGTACCAACGATGGCGCTTTGGAAAACAGGAAGGTTTAATGTGACAGGAATGAACACTTGTCTGTTTAAAAAAAAAAAAAAATAGCTGAATATTTACAAATGCTAACTAGGCCTCAGTTTAAGCAGTCAAGAGGCTTGTATTAAGTTATCTTTATTAAAAGCTTCAATCCAAAGCCTTGTTTTGCAGTCAGAGATTAAAATACGTCAATTATGGCAGAGCCATATGGGATCATTTAGCAGTGTTAGGCCTTATTTATCAAACTGACTAGGGGAAGAATAAGGCTTTGATACTAGCAACCAATCCGATTCTTGCTTTCATTCTAGCAGTGCAGCATGGGAGAATAAAGAGTGGAACATGGTTGCTATGGGTAACAGGCAAATCTTGGTTCAGATGTGGAAAGATCATTGGAAGTGTACCACAGCAGACCATTAATATGATTTCTTTATTAATTGGTGTTGATATTCAATGATTGTTGGCCATGAGAGGATGTCTTTCTGGTTAGTTTCATGTATAAACAGAAAACTCTACCTTTAGACACTCAATTTTTTTTTTTTATGGAAAAACCTGAGATGGACAATTGCCCATAGCAGGCCATCAGCACTCTTATTTTTTTCTTTAATTAAGTAATGTTGGCATCCAATGATGGTTGGTCATCAGAGGAGGTCATCAGAGGAGGTCATTCTGGTCAGTCCCATGTAAGAACAGAAAAATCTACTCTCACACACTTTAATTTTTTTTTTATGGAAAGACCTGAGGTTGGCAATGCCCCATAGCAGGTCATCAATACTAATTTTGTTTATTGAATAGTGTTGACATCCAACGACGATGGTTGATCATCAGAGTAGGCCTCTCTGGTCAGTTCCATGTATGAACTTACAAAAATACCCTCAGACACTTTAAGGCAGGGGTCTCAAAATGGCGGCCCTCCAGCTGTTGCGGAACTACAAGTCCCATCATGCCTCTGCCTATGGGAGTTATGCTTGTAACTGTCAGCCTTGCAATGCCTCATGGGAATTTTAGTTCTTCAAGAGCTGGAGGGCCACCGATTTGAGACCCCTGCTTTAAGTTTTTTTTAATGTAAAGATCTGAGTTTGGCAGTGGACCAAAGCAGGCAATCAATATACATTTTTTATTAATTAGTGTTGATGTCCAATGATGGTTGGCCATCAGAGGAGGTCTTGCTGATCAGTTCCATGTATTAACAGACACATCTAACTTCAGACACTTTGAGGTTTTTTTTTCTTTTTAGGAAACTTTATTTTATTTTATTTATTACAGGTACTTAAAGTATACACCACCATCCATTCACATCAGTCCCTGCCCTTAAGTAGCTTACAATCTAAGGTAGATCTGAAGATGGCAGTGATCCACAGCAGGTCATTAACACTCATGTGTGTATTAATTAGCATTGGCATCCAATTACAGTTGGTTATCAGGGGAGGCCTTTCTGGTCAGTTCCATGTATAAACAGACACATTTACCCTCAGAAATTGAGTTGGCTGTTGTCCACAGCAAGCCATCAAGGTTGGTCATCAGAGGTGGTCTTGCTGGTTAATTCTATGTATGAACATGCATGCACAAGTCACATCACATCTTTATAATATGAAGGCAGGTGGGAGAACAGTGAATAGATCCATGTGGCGAACTATAGGCATTTTACCTGGTTCTCAGACAGGGCTGATCAATCTTTTGGTCAGCCAGTGTGCGTCTGCTGTGGTTCTTCTAAGGGTTAAGAAAGATGACATCTGATTGGGTGTCTACTGTCCTTCGTATCATGGTTCTTAAAGATACTGTCTGATATACAGCATCTGAGTACCAGACACCATTGCTTTTTACAATACATTTACATTAAGGAAATAGGTTTGACTGCTATGGCTGGCCAACAGGGATGCTTTCCTTCAAAACCTTTGTCATACCTGACCCTAAGTTGAATTAACCAAATAACATCTTTCCTTTTGTTCACTGATTCCATTTGACTTACAACTAAGCTAGTTGTAGAATATCTAGTTGTAAAAGCCCACTTCTCTTTACTGGGCTGCAATGGGGTACCATTATATAGTTCATGACCTGCAAATGAAGGAACCTTTCTATTTACATCAAAATAAACTTTACCCCAATGGTCATTAAAAACTGGCCTCTTGTTCCTTTTAGGACCACAGAGTACTTCATTTCCACCTTAATGGTTTGACCTCCCCCTGTTTTTTAACCATTCAGGTGATCAGCAAACCCCAGCTGACTTGTACAAAAAAAAAAAAAAAAAAAGCGTTCAGTGGAGATTTCCCTTCCTTGAGGTGATGGGCAGCAAGTCAGCCCTCTACCTGAACTTAACATTTGTCAGCAACAGCTGCAGCTGACAGTGGCTGGACACAGATTGCTGGGGAAGCAGCAGGATGAACAGGAGAAAATGTAATTTTCGCCTTTATGGAGGGAACAAAAGAAAGAAGGCTTTATTAAAGGTGGACTATAAGCGCTTAATACCTCGGAGATATGTCAAGGTAGAAGATGAACCACGTTCGGCTTCAGGTAGGGCAATTTGTTGACACCTCTGACACCTTTTGCGTAAGGGTTTCCGCTGCTTAGGTAGGGAATGAGCAGACCCTTAAAAAAAACTCCTGTATGAGCGTGATGGGAAAACATAGCTAATTCATGTAATTGATAAAGTTGCTTTTTTTTCAATGAAGTGCCTTATTATATGATTTGTCAGAAAAGATGGAAAGAAACCTTTAAGAGAATAGTTTAGGGTCACGTTGGAATTTCAAAACTTGCAAAGAAAGGTTTTTGTTTTATTTGACAATTCAATAAGTGTATTCATTCACCCAAAGTTATACTATTGTTAAGTATACAATACAACAACCCATTATAGGCTGACAATCATGGTGCTGACTTAACTGTAAATTCACAATATAATTCATTGTCGGCCATATATATTTAGTACTTTTTTTTTTCTACAATTGAGTGTTTTTTTGTTGTGTTTATCTGAAAATGTTTGAATACCAAATACCCTACGTGTTTGTACATGGGGGCTGAAATGGTTTGCTTAGTGTTACAACCTGATGTCTCACATAGGCTACTTTATCCGGGAATAAAATATGAATGATATCATTTTGCACAAAAAAACACAATTTAATTACACACTGTAATTGTTACATATGCATTTGTCATGTCACCAAACTTAATAAACATAGTTAGTTCTTAGTGAATTCTGTTTCAACTGAAACAATCCCGAAATATAACACGTATCAATTTGCTCCTTTGCCAAGTGTGAGTTAGTGAATTCATTTGGTGCAAATGTCCTTGATTAACATGCGATGCACAAAAATGTGTTTCAAGCTTAATTAATTTAAAAAAAAAGTTTTGTAATCAGAACATTTAGTACATTATTTGCATTGATGTATAGGATTTCCTCTTTGCTCTGCTTATTTCATTTAAATAGATAATATATTTTTTTATAAGTATGTCAGTCTGAAGTACCTATATAAGTTAGTGGCGAGTAATAGAGACAAATAATTTTCCGAGCTTTCGAGGTTGTTGGTGACTTTGTCACGCACTTATTGTGTAATCTTTAACAGAGGAAGGTATTAGACACAATAACTGACACAAGGACAGTATCCTCATATTTCTGCCCATTTCCTTGTCAAGGTTTTTGAAGTCCAAGGTTTTAAAAACGTAACTCTAGACAAGGTCCCTCGTGGCGGATAACACCGAAACAACACTTCTGAAAAAGATCTGTAGAATAAACTTTTCCTGGCTTCTTTTACAAAAAGTGATTTGTTTACAGAAACCAGGTAGGAATTGCAGACATCTATCAGGTCTGTGCCCACTCTGCTGATTATGGATATGATGGCCTCTCTTGACTTGCTGTGATGCTGATGTTGAGTTTTACCCTAGTGCAAGGACAGGATGACTCCATAAATAATCAGGGCAAATTTACATGGCTGCATTTTAATAAATGCATTCCAATGCAATTAAATACAGGCTTTACATAATACAGATAGTGTCTGTTCCTATCACTGTGCTGCAGAAAAACACAACATATCTGTTCTTTTCTGCATTTTGGTGCATTTGGAGGCACATAGAAGTCAAGGGGGTTGATTTGCTAAAACTGGAGAGTGCAAAATCTGGTGCAGCTCGGCATAAAAAAAACAATCGGCTTCCAGTTTTTCTTTTTTGTCAAAGCATAATTGAATATGTTGAATTTAGAAGATGATTGGCTACCATGCACAGCTGCACCAGATTTTGAACTCTCCAGTTTTAATAAATCAACCCCTATATGTTATGAGTAATTGGGAATGGGTATTAACAAGGCTTGGTCAATGCCTATTAACACTATCTTCTCCTAATTCTTTATTCAAAAACACATTGAAAACCTGCTCAAAAGAAATGTATATTGACACATGACAACTCACATGCGTAACGCTACAAAAAAATCCCTACCTCTATGCACACATGGGTCCTCAGACAATGGTTGAAGTTATTTTTAGGCAAGATGGAGAATCTTTTCAATGGAGTCAGATGTGCCATCCGGTTAGTGGTGCCTTAATAGGTTGTTTTGGAGAAAAATGTGTATTCTATTTTCTACTTAGGCAACAGTTTACATATTCTACACTGCTTTATAGTACCATTTCAAGACTTGTGATTGGCTGAGAAAACCAATGAACACATATAAGCTTTATGCAGATAGTATTGTGGTGGTCCTCAGTGTTGCAAAGCTACAGTGCTAACTATTCAGTTTGTATGCATATAAGAAAGCGTATTAGCCCACTATTAAGTATTGACAGCATTATTAATATGTTGTTTGTTTCTTGACTTTGTTGATTCCTCCTATTCTGAGCCTCCTGCCTGTGCTGGCTTTGTTATCATAATATGACCTAAGGATAGGAAGTCCCTCTTTTTTTGCTCTTTGTGTTTATGCTCCATTCTGCCTATTGTTGTAGCCAAGTTCAATCCATGTACATTCAACGACAATCACAAATACAGGGCAAAGTGTTGTGCTAATTACTAGAGTACGTTTATTTGCGAGACGTTGGTTTTGTACATTGCAGGTTGAGGTTTGCACTGATAGCTATTGAGTGACAGCCGGAAGAGGTTTGGAATCGATAGGTGAAGTGGCCTCCCCACTCCGGGAAGCTCCCGGTTAATTTAATTTTTTCTTCCTGGTTTGCTGTAGTCACAGTTGTACATATGTGTTACCTTTTGTCCACGTTTGACACCTATGTACTTACTGTACATGACACAGAATCAATTTAAGTTCTGTGATTCACATGATTGCATTTGGAAATGCCTCTCCAGGTATATCAGAGGCTTTAAATTGTAACTTATGGTAGCTTAGGATTGTAATGGTTTGAGTTGCATAAGCTATTGATTTTTTATACTTTTTTAAATTATACAGTAGGTAACAATATCAGATTCATTTAAAGGGAAGCTGATGTTTCAGTTATAGGTGGATGATGGTAAGCTAAATCATCCCTGGCCTTCTCATATCTCATCTTCTACCCCATGGTGTCGTAAACATATTGTTGCATTTTATCTGTAATGCAATAATAGTGGCAAATTCAACTGGCACCAGTGGATGGGTGGAGCTGGGAGCTCAGATGTCGGAGACCTTGCCGTTAAAGGGTGATTTATCAAGATGACATCCTTCCAGTAATTCATAAACAGTTGGTCTTGCCCATACAGAAAAAAAACCTTTTTTGATTCCATTGTGACCTCCTTTGATTAAACAGGCATTTGCATCAACGACAGTGCTTCATTTCCATTTGTCCTGGCTAAGTGAACCTTTTCCCAGGCCAGCATATAACATAAACATGTGAAAGTTACAAACCTATACTAAAATTTACTTTGAACACCTTTACGAAGCTCTCCTGGCATGCCAGGCCTTATGTAAGGGATTGCAGTCTGTATCAACAGAAGGTGATGACACAGGCAGATTCTGTCCAATGGCTAATTACAGCTTCAGTTTCTTCCCCTTTTCCACAAACAAAAGCTTTACTTGGGAGACACATGTTGATATGAAGATCGCTCTTCCCTCCCCCAAGTTTCTCAAGGCAAAAAGTCAATCTGATCAATAACCTTCCCCCCCACCCCTACACACACATCCCCCCCCATGCATTTGGAACAGATGCTGCAGTGTTCTGCAAGTGACAGAGTAACAGACGTCTGTGAGAGGGGGCTCACAAGGTAACACTGTTTACCCTTGTCACAGATAAAGGTTCAGCTACTTCAAATGTCAGACTAATTATCAGCAACACTTACGGAGTATTACAGGCCGGAATGCCTTCATAATTCCCTATAGCGAGGAGTGGTGACCCTGAAATGTCACACCACCAACGCCTTAGCCAGGTATTAATTAAAAGAAATAATCAAGGACCACCACACATAAATTGGTTGCATGTACAAAATCTTTAGTACAATTTATTGGAAAATAATATAGAAGTTTTTCAGAATCTAGAAATGTTACAGGAACTTTAACCCCCCCCCCCCCCCCCCACCAAAAAGAAAGGTATAATAGGAAGTCACATTAACAGCACACAGCTGGATTCTGTACCCTCATGTGACCTAAAATGGCAGCTGGCACAAATAATTTGTGTTAGATATCACATATCTGCTTAATGGAAAAATACAGGATGGTAATTTTTGAATATTTTTCAAAAAAAGAATTTCTCTCTTAGCTTTATTGGTCCAGTATAGGAACTTTCCCCATGCAATGTAAACAATGCATTATTGGTGGGACAACGTTTATAAAACTGCATCCTTAAATTTGGGACAGTTGGCAGCTATAAGTTCTTTTGGTGGTCCAGTCAACTTGTGGTCATTTCCTATACTCATCCTTTGCTGCATAATCTCAGACAGTGACTGCATCTGATGGGATGCAGTCACTGTTCAATCAACAATTTTCCAGCTGGATCCTTCAATGTTTCTGTTGACATTTGTTTAGCTGGGTGGTACTTGCAGTTCACTTTGGCTCAAATTTTGGTTTATTTGGCAAGGATCGGCTGAAATTGAAGTCATGTATGGCCAGCCTTATGGTATCCATGCACAGGAACATTTCTGGCCTAAAAATGACTGGTGGTGACACCCCAGTGGCCAACAGTCAGCCATTAGAGAACTGGTTCCTTTTTGGAGAAAAGGTGATAATCACTTGTCACTTGCCAACATTTTCTCTCTATTCTCTCTAGAAAGTCTTAGCACCCAATAATCAGTCATTCCGATGTTTGAAAATACCACCATAATCCAAATCTCTCACTTTATACTAATATATGTTGTGTATGGCAATCCTGGGATTATCTGTATGTGAGGCTGAATTCTATCGCAACAATTTCATCTTTTTTTTACTGCACCAAAAAACAAGAAACATTTAAATCACGTCAGATCAGCATACCACGGATTAACAATATTCCAGCACACAGTTTAACCCGGAGAGCAATCCTCACTGCTTATCCTGTAATCGTAGGATTGTATGGCAGCCTTCCATCGCTACCTGTATGAAGAATAATTACGCCAGTATTTTTGGCAAGGCATCTAATGCCGCGCATTGTAATTAAGTTGTAAAGATTACTGTGAGGGATTGCTTATCAATGATGTTTTTGGCTATTTATCATTGCAATTGAGGCTTCTTTTATTTCCTTAACTCCTCCTCGGTGAGGCTTTTAGAATTTGTGTCTGTTTTTGATCCAAAAAAAGAGCATCGTCTTCCTTGCTTATTGATTTACAAAAATAATTTCTTCGGAATTCCAAATGTTTTTTGGTTTCCAGCATGTCTTACCCACATCACACTCTGGCCGTTTTTGCCTATGTGGCTATTTTTTGACCTGCAGCTCTGTTAGAAGATGCTCGTTTTGACTCAGTGGATAAAGTCAATCTTCTGAAAGTGAGCTTTCGTAACTACTAACTCTGGTTGACTCACGGTAAAGTGTTACAGATTCTAAAGAAAAGCAACATCTTCATGTTATGTATTAGAATTTGTTTGACGTGAAGTTTTTGAAATTTGAGTTGCTTCTTACTTCCATAACACAGCATGCATTGACATATGTGTTTACTAAATCTGTTTTGTAATTTTTTTTTTTAGCTGCATTTAATAGAATTAGTAGCATGCATGAGCTTTGACTTGGGTGCAGAAGATATTAACCAGGCTGAAAAATTGATACAACCTACACTTGAGAGAGCTGTAGTTTCCACTGTGTTAGCTCGTCACTGGCTACAAGAATTGGTTGTTATGGTTGTTATTGGACGTGTTTTATTTATTTATTAGAGGTTTTATATAATTCTAACACGTTACATGGCATTTTACATATTGTACATATAAATCAGTCCTTGTTCTCAAGGAGTTTACAGTCTAAGGTTCCTAACTCACATTTATACACATACTAGGGCCAGTTTACCTTGCAGCATGTCTTTGGAGTGTAGGAGGAAGCAGACACAGGCATAGGGAGAGCATACAGACTCCATGCAGGTAGTGCCCTGGTTGGGATTCAAACTGACAACCCCAGGACTGCTAAGTGGACGTACTAACCACATAGATACTGGGCCTTGCACTATAATGGACAAAATGGGCACCTGTTTGATGTAAGAAGCCATTACAATGTGCAAAGCAAGCCAAGTATGTACATATTTCATCACTTTGGCAATGGCTGCCACCGAGTTGTCCTTGGAGTCTTTGTTGTAGTCGGGTCAGTCAATAATGAATTCTGCTTTGTTGATATAGGTTATTGCACCTTGCATGCACCTTTTTGACTTGTTAAAGAAGGTGGTAGTGCATGGGTAAGAACTTTCCAATGGTTATAGCGCTTAACCAAAACCTTACTATACAGCCATACTTAGGCTCACGCTACAAGGGGCGTGTGTGTGTGACCCTTCCAATGGTCACATACCGTAACTAAAACTTTCCTATACGGCCCTTCTTAAGCTTAAACTAGAAAGGTGTGTGTGTATTACCCTTCCAATGGTCATATACCCTAACCAAAACTTTCCTATACAGTCATACTTAGGCTCAGGCTACACAAGTGATTATTTAGCAAAAAATCCTGATATTAATTGCAAAGAGAGGTGATTGATTATGAACTAAAATAATTTTGCAGCATTTAACAGCGCCTAAATGAAACATGCATGATTACACATCTTTTACCAATTTACATGCTACTATGTTAAGGATTTTTCACCATAAGGGGGCTTTGCTCCATCAATTGGCGATCAATCGATACCCATTGCAGTTAATAACTGATCGTTTTAGCTGTGCAATTGAAATACTAAAAATCACCTGGCTAGGTCAATGCTGGAGGACATCTGTGGTTACTCGGCTGTTGTGGAATTAGCACAAGCAATCATGGCATGCTGAATCTTGTAGTTCAACCACTACAGAAGCACTTTAGGTTACCAATTACATCTCTGTATCTTCAAGCTAATTAACACATTTGGTGATGTTATTATTAATTGTTATCTAAAAGTCATTTTTCTGTGAGTGCATGTGTGTGCATGTGTACAAACGTTATCACATCCTTAACAAGCAAGCCAACAAGCCGTGACATTTAATACACACTTAAAGGGAACCATCACCCAAAAAAAAGTGCTTGAACTGGCTGTGGTTCTTTCCTTAAATAAAGCAGCATATGCCCTCCCAGCTTTTAAGTGTCTGGAATAATGTTAATACTTAATGTCATATTTAATCTGCAAGCAATCATTTTTAATAAATACAGTGTAGGAACAGCGAAACATTCTTTGCTGCTTATCACACACTTCCCCTATAATATTCAAACAGAGTGGGCCATATATGTTTATTTCCCACTGCTGATAACTGAGCGATTTCAGAATGAATTAAAAAAGTAAAAGGATTTTCTTAATTGTTTCTGTCCAATGTCCAATGTCATCTTGCTTCACATGTGACAGATTTTCTCTATTTTTTTTGTAATGATTAGTAATGTGGTTGATTAACTAGAGGACTTAGATTAGTGGATTTTGGCTTAGCTATATTATTCGTTTGGTTTTTACATATTGTGCAAGGAAATAAAAAAAGGTTTTTTTTTTGCTTGCCAATGATTGGGTGATTGAAATGAACATTCATTTGCAAAGTTCTTTTCTTCTTA
Organism: Lithobates pipiens; assembly: GCF_037356315.1. Lineage (NCBI taxonomy): Eukaryota > Metazoa > Chordata > Amphibia > Anura > Ranidae > Lithobates > Lithobates pipiens. Next base: position 70,709,773 of record NW_027507784.1, read on the forward strand.
AAGACTCATGCCTATGGGCGCTCTTGTGCTTATATCATAAATTCCGGCCATATTTCCACACCCCAGAATACACAGCTGCTCCCTACAGCCAGCCATAGTAATAAATAGCTGTATGCGGGTTCATAGTTACATCAGGTCAGGTTGAAAAAAGACACAAGTTCATCTAGTTCAACCAAGGGAAAAAACAAAAAAAAACAAAAAAAACATGCAATCCCATATACACAAACCTATACCTACAGTTGCTCCAGAGCAGGGGTAGGGAACCTCGGCTCTCCAGCTGTTTTGAAACTACAAATCCCATCATGCCTTTGCCTCTAGGAGTCAGGCCTGTAATTGTTAGGGTCTAGCAATGTCTCATAAGACTTGTAGTTTCAAAACAGCTGGAGATCCGAGGTTCTCTACCCCTGCTCCAGAGTAAGGCAAAAAACCCAGCATGATCCAATTTGTCGCAGCAGGGGAATAAAAATCCTTCCTGATCCCCCGAGAGACAATAGGATATTCCCTGAACAACTTTACCTATAAATGTCAGTACCCAGTTATATTATGTACATTTAGGAAAGAATCCAGGCCTTTTTCAACCTTTTAGCGCTGGCGCCTCCCGGCCTTTTAAGAGGTTTATGATGCCGGGAGGCAGGGCACAGCTTAAGATCACATGACCATTGTGATTGTCTGTCATGGCGGTCATGTGGTCCAATAACACTGGAGCTTTTGGCTTGGCGACGATAACTGGGCCAAATGCAGAGAGGCCGCATATTTGGGGTTAAAGCAATCTACTGAGCTGGCCAGAACCAGCTCTTGAGAGAGTCTATTCCACATTTTCACAGCTCTTACTGTGAAGAAACCTTTCTGTATTTGGAGATTACATCTCTTTTCCTCCAGATGTAACGAGTGCCCCCCTTGTTCTCTGGGATGACCTTACAGTGAATAACGCAACATCAAGATCACTATATGGACGTATGTATTTGTACATGTTGATTATATTCCCCCTAAATCTCCTCTTCTCACGAGAGAATAAATTCATGCCGCAAGAAGCGGTCTCAACCCGTGTACATCCGCATACAGCTATTCATTACTATGGTCAGCTGTAAGCAGCAGCTGTGTATCCCCAGCACGGAAATATTCCAGCAATTTACATTTATAAGCACAATAAATGATAATTATAAATCAAATAGCTCCAGGTGGATCTCAGCTCAGAAGCCTATCCAGTATGGCCAGGTGCTGGTCCGGTTTGTCTTGCTGGCAGATAGAAGAACATTAAGGATTCACGGCTCAGCCAGAAAAAACGTTTTTGAAGGTTCCGTTGTGCAGTGAAACTTTCACACTTTTAGTAGAGATTTATAAATGAGTCAAACAATATAAAAAAAGATACATATCTGTAGTTCAATCCAAGGAAAAGTTAGAAGATGCTCATAGTGAATACCAATAGAAAATAGAGTTGAATCTTTCTGGTTTTCTATTGAGCACTCTAATTAAAAGCAGCTGATGAAGCCACAGTCAAGGCAGTGGACATTACGTAAAAAGTGTATGCCTACAGGTCAGCATTCCAGTGCTTCTTCTCTATGTTGTGTCTTATTTGTCTCCGTTAAGGTATTTACTACTGTTTGGGAAAACAGATCAGGGAGAGCGAGGCTATTGTTGTCTTGTGATGCTGATGGATGTTGAGTGCCTGACCCCGCTTCCTGAGACATGACTTCACTGCTTGCTGAAAACACTCCGATTTTTTGGGGTCTCCTCAGGGACTTCTTGATAAATCATCTTTCTTTTCTTTTTTTTTTCTTTTTTTTTTCTTTTTCCCTTTTCTTATAAAAATGCCAGAGAAAATATTTCAGCCCCCCCTCCTTGCTGCTGTAGGACTCACGTGTCACTCAGAACAGTCAGCGACGAGCAAAAAGAGACCTCAAAAGACATATTTTCTGGCAGGATAAAGGCCCTTTAATGCCTGTCCAGCCTTAGATAATTTTATTCACTCCTCCTGGACCTTCCTTTATTTCTCCTGTGCCCAGAGATCAGTTTTTAAGAGGTGGGCTGAAAGATTCCCAGGCCTAAAGCGCTTTTGTTTTGCACCCCCCTTCCCCCTGAATCAAGGCTCGGAACATTTGTAAAGGGACGTCTGCTGGTTGCTAAGAAATAGTTAAACCTCTGTCACTAAGAGAGAAGAAAAAAAAAAAAAAAGATTCACAATATTGATTGTACGAAGGTATATCTGGACCACACAACACGAACGCTTACTCTAGAATATCTCTCCTTTTTTTTTTTTTTTTTTTTTCGATCTTGGGGCATTACCCTGCCTGAACTTGTTTAAACCCTCGTGGTCACACCTCTTGAAAAGGTTTTGTTCCGACCGTCAATTGGTATTCAAACCAGGTCAGCAGATACTGTTTGCTGCTCCTAGGACCGTTTTCATTTTAATTTGCACCTGTTGTGCAGTTGTTCAGAAGGCAAGTGCAGACTCGCAGATTATACAAAGATCATATTATGGGCAGATATGCACGGTGTAATCTTTTTGTCCCCAGACTCCCATGACAAAAAAGGAAAAAAAAAAAATTCTGTCTTTTTTGTTCCTCTTATTTTCCTCCCTGGGAACCTGTCAAAGCAAACAGATATGACTGACAAAAAATTTGTAAGTAGACGTGATTCAAGAATTCAACCAAAAGCATTCTAATACTGACACACAATCCTTTTGCTTTTTTTTTTTTTCTCTTCTCGCTTTCCTGCCACTTTTCCATAATCCGATCGCTGGCAAGAGCCACTTGAGATAGCTCAGTTGATAATTTAGGAGAGGGCGGCTTTATTAGATTCAGAGAAATCAAAATGAACCTGAAAATTGTTTTCTTTCTAACCCCCCTCCCCATTCTTCAGCCCCCCCCCCCCCTCGTTCCCATGATGTCATGGCTTGGACTTTTTTTTTGTGCGTGGTTGTAGAGAGTTAGGTTAACGTATCTTGGCAATCCCATGTGTGCCTAACGGATGGTGTGTTTCTGTCGCTGAGCTAATGCCCTGTGTTTATTACGCTAATCTTTCTTGTCTGCTGGTAAAGTGGACAATTTATGTGCTATCATGTAGGCCGAGTTCCTTGTGAGGGCTGACTAATTCACAAACAGCCACCTTCAATTGAGTTCACAGACCTTGTTTGCGGCCTGTGCTTGTGTGTTTTTATACAGCTGCTTCGCAGGTTTTGGGCAGGGAAATGCATGGTGGGAAATTAAGTTCCTTTTATCGGAGTTTCGTTTTCCACATTGCTTGAAATTTCTTGAGAATTTCGGAGTAAGGCCTGCTTCAATTCTAAGGCTAGCCATAGAAGAACAGGCATGGGGATGTCTCTATTTCCTCTGCAGCACCTGGATCAGGTTCTGCTTGTGCAATCAATGTGACCATCTGATTTTGTGCTTTCTTCCTTCTTCTCATTCACGAAACAGTTGCTCAATAATCTCAATTTCTTATCAAGCCTGGTCATTTCTGTGTTTTATTACAAAATTTTGTGACACTTGATAGTATTCTTTATTGTCTACCTGGCCAGTTACCCCCCCCCCCCCCCCCCACAAGACTAATTGATGCAATCGCTTGTTCACTTTCTGCATAAGCAGGTAGTATGAGAGTAGCTCTGGGACCATTTCATGACATAATCATAGGGCAGCTTTTGATTAAATAATCATATCATAGTGGTGACATTAGGGCAGACAGCACCTCTCATGTGAGAGACTTATGGGTATGTAGGTTTATGGATTAGCAATGCCTTCAGAGAATCTAAGTAGTATCAAGGCAGGTCAATATGGTTTACAAGCCACCTTAATCGTCAATACTACAATTGTTCAACCATTTCAGTACTTAATTAGAAACTTTAAACATCATTAAAAGAGCTATTTGGTAACATTGCCACCATGAGACTTGCATTTAAAGTTTATGATATCCATGAGCCTTCCAAAAAGAAAAATGTCCATCCCTAACCACTGGTTGGAGTTTATATGATATGACAAGTGATGCCAAATATATTAACAGATAACAAAGTGGTGTTGGCATTGTTTTGTAGAGTTGACCATTTTAGGCGTTACATTGTTCTAAATTGTATGTTTCTCTTTTATTTTGCAGTATTAACCTACGACAATGTAGTAGACACGGGTTCGGAGACAGATGAAGATGAGAAGCTCCAGATCGCTGAAGATGACAGTATTAACACCACATTGGACCAGGAAACAAGTCCGGCTAGTATGCTCAATCATGAGTCTTCACCACACGCCAACCAAGCATTACTGGCAAGAGAAGAAGAAGAAGATGACCTGAGGGATAGCGGGCTAGACCACAACTGGCACAACGATGGTCTTCTGAAAGTTTCCATAGATGGTTCTGGTAAGTGTAAAAATGTTTTTTCTCTAAACGTGGCCTAGTAGTTGGCTTCATGTATAAAGATCATATGACTTGGATTTCCTTTGTTGCTAGTAGACACAAATGAAGCTTCAAGCATCCTTTTTGTTCTTCTTGTTGAAAGCTTATGGATAGTAAAGGCAACATAGCTCTTTTCTCACAATTTTCATTCAGGGTAAAGCAAATAGGTTATTGGATAGCGCTTCCTCTCTGCCACTAATACTTCACACCTACGCTCACTCACTGGAGTCCTGCAGAAATACCTGGTAGTTCTAGGTATTGGAGTACATGTGACCCTCTTGCCTTTGTCTCACAATGCAGTTCTGGGTTCCTGAACAGCCAATCGTCAGGCCCATGCACTCCCACATGGAAGCAGTATGAGAGACCCACCCAGAGCATTCCTGGAAATTACACAAGGATTCTGGCCAGTGATGGAAGAGTGAATACCAAATAAGTATTGCCAGCATACTTGCACATTAAGTCACTTAGTTCACAAATTAACGTATCTACAAAGCTCTGCAATGCAGGCCCTGCCCCCCGCTTTCACTACTTCTGGATTCACAGGCCTCTTCTCTGGCCATTGGATGCCCATTGATGATGTAACTGGCACCTGGCCCATTCTCAGCAACTTACAGCAGGCAGGAATGAGCCAAGAGTGTACAAAGCATGGTGCATTTGTCATACAGTGTACATAAATTGCTAGGTGAAAGGGGAAGAAGTGTTTTGGCAAAAAAGATTTTGAATGTCTCTTTTGCCCTGACCTCCTAGCAAATTTCGAAGTAGAGTTTAATTCCCCTTCAAAGGGCCAGTTCAACCAAAACTGATCATTTCATTTTGGGGAGATTCTTGGCATCTAAACTAAGTCATGGTATCCCTGAGAGACCCCAGTGGTGAAAAGTGCTAATATTAAAATCTCAGTTTGGTATAGTATAGCATATTATTATTTTTTTGCTTCCCGCTGTATTCTTTAATTATTTTTTATTATGAAGGATACAGTGAATAAAAAGGAAACATTACTGGTTGGATGGGACCAGACAAAATATGAAACTTGACTGTAACAGTGACTTGTCACTGCTGGAATTCCCAAGATATATAAGACAGGGTGTGACTCACCTCAGGTTCCACCTATAAGGAAAATATCACATTTACATGGACTGACCCTTTAAAATATGATCACCGGCAGTGCAGTCGTTTACTTAGTTCTATTAAATGCTGGTTTTATGGCCTTAACACAGTGATCCATCCCTTAGAACAAGACAGTCTGTCATTTAAAATCTAAAAAGCAGTTTGATATTGGTCTGTTTTTTTCAATTTTTAATTTTTTATGTCAAATGAATTACTAGCAGCATCTGTATTTGAGCTTCCAAACAAATTATAAACCGCTTGTTAAATCTGATATATATATTTTTTTCTCATGAGTCAGAAGGGCTGAACATTTTCAGAATCTCACATAAACATTTATCGTCAAAAGCTCCAAGACCTTAAGGTTTCAGTTTTTTTTTTTACTAAGGGGGAGCTGAGCTAAAGATGGTGGAAAGATAAATACGTTTAATTAGGGGGCATAGGATGATCATTAAAGGAAGTCTGACTGCTGTACAAGTCATTAACAATCTTAAATGAAATTTTTATTTTTATGATAGCCATTTACATGTATAATAAGACCCAATGATTCTTGGGAGCCGGGTGACAGAAACTGAGTGCGGCAAGAAGTCTTGTATGACATACTATTTAAATGAGCTGGTGTTAGCTATTCATATTTGTTAATGAACTAGATAGTCGCAGCCATAAGAATGAATGTACTGATGGTTTAAATTTTAATATCTAGAAATCAAGGGTAAGGGCCAATTACTGGGATTTTTTTTACCCTTAAAGGAATAATTAATAGGGATTTAACAAATGCAAGACTTGAAACTTCTAGGGGAACAAAAAAAAGTTACTTTTTATTTTTTTGAAATTAAAACTAACTTTTATTCAGAACATTGCAGACAGGTCTAATTATACTATCTGCCTGTTGTATTTATTTAACCCAGCCTTCTGAAAATATAATTGTCAGCGCAAATAGTTTACCCCCTTCAAATAAAGTTTAGATTCCTGCTGTACTAAAGAGCTTCCATAGACAATTACAAGACTAGGGATTTTTTTTAAATTTGAAAGCAAGATTTGGAAAACGTAGGGTTTTAAGGCCGGGAGTTATTAAGGATCTATATTGATTTATGCAAACCTTAGAACTGGATTCATACCCTTCCATGTGGCTTTGCATTTTGCATTTCCATCAATAGGCTCCATAACTCACATCAAAGTATCAAAAGGTGGACAATGCAAGTCTATGTGAACTAGCACCATTTAAACAATGGCTAACCTGTGTAGTTGCTTTGATGTTCGTTAAAGTTCCTACATTAAAATGTATAGGTCAGAAAGGACTTCTAATTCTGAATAGTTACTTTCAAACTTAGTAAATAGGCCAAGTACGATCTGGGGCAGCACTGACATCTGCATGACTTAAGGGTCCCTTCAGATCTAGGCGATTTGATTCCCGGGCAGAATTGCAAGGATTTGGCATTGCGGTGGTTTAATTTGCCTAGGTGTGAATGGAGCCTAAAGTGATTCTATAGGTTTTTTTTTTTTTTTTAAACAAACATGTTATACTTACCTGCTCAGTGTAATGGTTTTGCACAAAGTAGCACCCATCCACCTCTTCTTGGGTCCCCATCAGAGCCCTAAAGTGATTCTATAGGTTTTTTTTTTATAACAAACATGTTATACTTACCTGCTCTGTGTAATGGTTTTGCACAAAGTAGCACCCATCCACCTCTTCTTGGGTCCCCATCAGAGCCCCCCCCCCCCCCCCCGCCGCTGAGTGCCCCCATAGCAAGCCACTTGCTATGGGGGCACTCGTTCGTGCTCGATACCCAGCTGGCTCTGTGTTCCTATAAGACACACAGAGAGTGGCTCGGCCCTGCCCCCTGCTTCCTCCTTACTTGCTGTGATTGACAGCAGTAAGAGCCAATGGCTTCTGCTGCTGTGTCTGAGCTAATTGGGAGAGAGAGCTGAGAGAGCCTTGGCTGTCATGTGCATCCTTGGATTGAGTTTTGGCTCAGGTAAGTATATTTGGGGGTCTGGTAGAGGGGGGGCTGCTTTCAGAAGTTGTTTCACCTTAATGCATAGATCTGTGGATGTGAACCTGATTCATGAAATTTGACCTAAGCACATATATCTGCAGTGTTTTCTTATCTATCTCCAAAGTCCCATGTGCTCCGTTCTTCTGTTATCAGCATGATAACTTTTGACAAGTTCTTCCATCAACCAAGATAACACCAGCCTGAAATTTGTGTTGTGGAAGGTTGCTATAAATAGATTAGCAGAGAGCTTGACTTGTCACAGCACTGTTCTGCACATTCCTTTCTTCCTCTGCCTACGTGGAGTGGGGGTATGTGCCTTTCCTCCAATCAGCTGTCTTGGCTTTATGTTAATAATCCACTGCTAGTGCGGAAAAGGAACAGAAAATCTCTAACACGGTGTGCACATTCTAAAGAATATATACAGCTAAAGACAGAAGATATACACGTAAAACTTATGTAGGGAGATTTGTTTAATCTCTGTGTATCATCTGAGGCTGTTCACGTCACTTGCTTTATGTGATGGTTTACATCCACTTTAAGCTGCTATAGATGTACTTAAAGTCACCTGGTTCAGCAGAGACCAACCAGAATTTGGATCCCTGTGTGGCCGTCCCTGTTCAACAGAAGATGATCGTTGGATTAGCCTTCTGTTAGACTTCTGTTTTCTTTTAGCTCTTCAGGAATCGATAGTAAATTTTTCCAGACGTTACAGTCTTTGTAGGCTCCTACATTGCTATAAAGAAGATATAATTGTCATGCAGCTTGATTTTCTAATTACACATTCATTCTACAGGATGGAGTAACCACTAGGGCAGCAAAACATCACTATCGGGCATTTTAGTGGCCCCAAGTGTAACTGTGCCGGCGAAATTTCGCCACAGTTGTCCCCAAGGAATATAAAAAAATAGTGGGGGGTTCAGAGATCCAAAGGTGATCAAGGATCATTTTATTTATTATGGGCTAAAATGATTCTAATGTATCAGTCTGAAGTACTGTTAGAAACAGCTGGGCAGTGTAAGAGTTAACTTCTGAGTAATAAGGAACATTTGTGCGTTTCGGAAGTGCTTATCATCATCTGCAACTGATCAGTGTTTTTTTTTTTCCATTTTCTTTATTGAAAAGGAATAGAGACCTTCAGCTCATGTGCGTCACATCCAATATTTGGCAGAGTCAGGAAGAAACGCTGAAGAGACAAAGCGCAAATCCCGTCTCAGCATTCTCGCTTTCTATAATTTGGCCGTTGTGAGAAGGGTTAAAAACTGACTTCACCTGACTTCTTTAGAGCTGAATTCTGGGGGACACAAAACCCCCCCTCCCCCGGCCACTGCAAGATATAAATATACGTTTATGGGGTTACATAAAATAAAAGGCACTTTTACTTACATGCCCCCCCCCCCCCCGCTCCCAGAGGCTACCTCCAGGCTGCTGGGCTGGTCCCCGAAACCTCTTCTCCCTTGTGCCTCATTGGTCACAAGTTCTCTGATAGAATTAAGTACAATGCAGGGCCCTGTGATGAATATGAAGACACAGAGGGACAGTCCACAAGCTGGAGTGTAGGAAATGCTGCCTGCTGGGGAGACTAGGGATCAGGTCAGTAAAGTTGCCTTTTCTGGTACCCTAAACATATAACCCTTGCAGTGTGGGGGGCAACAGTTGAACTGCAAAAAAGAAATAAAAATATTATATATATATATATATATATATATATATATATATATATATATATACTGTATATAAAAGCATTTGTGCGTTCCTTAAAAAATAATTACATGGGACCGGTGTAAGCACCCGGATCTGTTCTTATATCAGCTTCCTGTAATCCTCTGCACACCAAACTGGGGGAGACAGGAGAAGCCCTAAGAGCCAACCAAAAGCACCTGAATTTGTCTTCATATCAGCTTCCTGTAATCCTCGTCACAGCAGACAGGGGGAGATAGAGGAAGCCCTAGAAGCCAATTGGAAGTACCTCAATCTGTCTTTATATCAGCAATCCGACACACCTAAATCTATCTTCTCTATCCGCTTCCTGTATGCAGTTTACATATGTGCATTTCAGAGGAGTATTTAGCTGTTATCTAAGAGAGACGAGAATCCCTAAGACCCAATCAGAAGTGCCAGAATTGGTCTTTATATCAGATTCCTATAATCCTCTCCACAGGAGGCTGGCAGAGACAGGGGAAGCCCTAGGAACCAATCAGAAGTACCTGAATCTATCTTTAATTAGCAATCAGACACACCTTATTCTATCTTTATATCAGCTTCCTCTACTCCTCTGCACAGCAGACAGGGAGAGATAGGGAAAGCCCTCAGAAGTACCTCAATCTGTCTTTATATCAGCTTTTTGTATTTCTCTGCACAGCAAACTGGGGGACACAGGGAAGCCCTAGGAGCCAATCAGACGTACCCAGATCTGTCTTTATATCACCTTCATAGGTGTACACAGCCTATTGCATTAGGGTGTGCACCCCAAAGCTCAAATACATATGCCCTTCTCTGCAGCCTCAGTTGCACAGAAAAGGGAATGAATGGGAAGTTCTCTTTGCTGAGCAGCTTCCTGTTCATTCACAAACTGAAGCATAGTAAACAGTGTACCATGCTTCAGTTTTGAATGAACACAGTAAGTGAGTGTGTTCATTTAGAAAAGGAAGGCACTGGTAAATTACATATTTACTAGCCCCTTCCCACGCTCTCCATCCTGAAAAATACCCTGCAGCAGCTAGGCGGAGAAGAGAGGAGAGAAGCCAGCAGCACTGCGGGTCGGGGGGGGGGGGCTAACACGGAGGGGGGGGAGTCCGGTCAGTAGGGGGAATCAGCACCACACTAAGTGATTAGGGTGTGCCCTGGCACACCTGGCACACCCCCTGCACAGGCCTATGATCAGCTTCCTGTAATCCTCGGCACAGCAGACTGGCAGAGACAGGGGAAGCCCTAAGAGTGAATCGGAAGTACCTGAATCTGTCTTTATATCAGCAATCAGACACACGTAAATCTATCTTTCTATCAGCTTCCTGTACGCGGTTTACATACGTGCATTCCAGCTGAGCACTTAGCTGTTAGCTGGGAGTTTGGGCCCCGCCAGCGTTGATGGGCATCACAGGCTGCGAAGGGTTAACCCACGAGCCGGTTGCGCCATCCAGTCTGTCTGACAGCTCCCCTGTCCTCTCTATCCATAATTTTATTTTACTATTCTGCAAAGCTAGGAGAGATACTTTGCTTTTACCTGTCTGCTACTAATGACTGGTAATGATTTATAGGGTTTTTTTTTTTTTATTGTGCTAAAAGTGCTCAGATCTGGTGCCACAAAGTCTAATGTAAAAAAGATTGTGGCTCCCCCACCCCACCTCCACCGAAATCACGCCTGGCATTTATTTTGTCCAGTAGATAGAACACGTTTTTTGTTTTTTTTTTCTTTTAAATCAAGATTTTTATTATTATTATTATTTTTTTTTTTTACTCTAGTCTTCTTTTGCCTCTTTGCTAAAACCTGCAGGGCAGACAATCCTTCTAATTCCGGAGCAGGTTTGTTTAGCGGTGTTTTATCCATGGTGCCTGTCTGTCTCTCAGGGCACCTCTGTGCATAGTTGGTGTATGAGATAACCCCCCCCCCCCCCCCTCCTTCCCTTCTGCTTACTCTGCCATACTTTCTCCTTCTTGGTCTGCAGGATGCAGAAGGTTTGAACTGAAGAAGGGGCTGAGCAACTTCTGACTGTGTTTTTCCGGTTCAGGCACAATCAAAGTTTTGTGCTCGCCATTGTCCTTGACATTCCTTCGTCCCACAATAGGGTGGACTGCAGTGTGCTGAAATGCTTGCATGACATCATTATCATCCGCTTAAATAAATCACCTGCCTTTGGCCTTCTTCTGCTTATACAAGGATTCCTCCACCGGGAGGGAAGAAAGTGTTCTTTATTTTTACAAACCTTTATCCCAGAGGGCGACAGGAAAATGCTAACTTTTACTCTTGTTTTCAAAATAAATACGCGCTGCCCTATTAAACGGCGGAGGAAAAAAAAAAAGAAGAGGGGGAGAGAGATTTTATAGATTCCCAGCATGCCGCTGGCACACCTGTCAGGAAAGGCATTTGGGTGAAAGTTTTCAAAAGTTTGCACAGTCTTCCCTTACTTGGCTTAGTGTTAAAGAGGAACACTGCTCATAATTTGTAATAAAAACATCTTTGCCATTCTGAAGCTTCCTTCCAACTTTCTATATTATTTTATATGTACTGTGATTCTGTATTTGCCCAATTATGCTGCAGAAATCTCCCTCCACTGAATCTGGCTGCATCCATTTTAACTGTGGGCGACTGAAGCTGCTGCCTGTTCACTTCCTGGATTTACACAGAGGTACACCTCCAGCTCTGCAGCTCTCCAGCTCTGCAAACCTCCAGCTCTGCAGCTCTCATTGACACTCTTATGTCTAATCCCCCCTCCCTTCCTGGCAAACACTCACGAAAGTGAACTGTGCATGATGTCATAAGCCTAGGCTAATGACCAGACAAGAAACAGGAAGTGGGCATAGCTCGTGAAATGGATATTTTGATGATAGGCAACTCCTATCCTCATATTGATTAGTGGTTCCAAATTAATAACTACTGCAGTAGGGAACAGACACAAAAGATATGTTCAGCATCTTTCCAAATAACCGTTCTCCTTTATTATGACGCATGTGAAGGTTTTTATACACATGATTACGTAGGTATCACATTAATATTACAATTGTATGTTTATGTTAACAAGGGGCGTTACATAGGCAGGCTAATTCTAATCAGGACTTGAAAGAATGCATAACATTTACTGAAAACATTATTAGTGCCGTGTGCACAGTGAGGGCATTGTGCAATACATATAAAATAGAATACAATTATATACAGAACCTACAAATTTCCATTACACTCGCGACTGTCCCTGATTTAGAGGGACTGTCCCTGATTTGGAGCAATGTCCCTCTGTCCCTCTTTCCTCCTCATTTGTCCCTCATTTTGGTCTGATCTATATAGTTGTATATAAAATGCTCTTTTTATTTTTCAAAAAGTGTTTCCCAGCGCTAAACCTTTCATCCAAATTCTAAATGGCTGCATTTGTAAATTTTAAAAGCCAATATAAAGGAATAGTAGTGGTTAAAAAAAGCCCTTGTGGATTTAATTAACCCTTTTCTTGGTTAATTCTCCGATAAGGGGGTGTGGCAGGGGGCGTGTCCTATGCCTGCATACGCTTGGTAGTAGGTGTCCCTCATTCTCAAAATGTTGGGAGGTATGGAACTGGGCTGTATAAGGTATTTACTGGCAGAAAAAAATATGTTTTTTTTTTTTATCCAAAGTTAAAACAACAAAGGCAGAATATTTAATAGATGGAAAGTTGAAAAAATGACTGAAGGTCTGCTTTAAAAATATACTTGAGGCAGATATAAATGTCGCAAATTAATGCAGCTCTGTATTCATTTATATCTTATTCAATTTTTTTGCAACTAGAGTGAGAACCTGAATTTGATTCAGTGTCAGCCTTGCCTTTCCCCATACAGCAGCACAAGACTGGAAGAGGGAGGGGCAGCACTGGGAGCCAATCAGTCTGGCTGCATGCTAATAGGAGGAGAGAGCAGAGTAACCGCATCAGTCTACTGCTACTCCATGATGTGACACTAAACTTTGATTTAAAGCAGAGTTCCAGCCTGTAGAAAAAAATAAAAATAAAAGTCAGCAGCTACAAATATTGTAGCTGCTAGCTTTTAATATAAGGGCACTTACCTGTCCATGGATCCAGAGGTGTTGGCACCCCAAAGCCAAATTGTCCATTGGCTCCGGGTGCAGGTACCGGCATTACAAGTCAGGCTTCACAGCCAGTTTCCTACTGTGCATGTACAAGTCACGCTGCGCTTTTTGAATGTTCCTGTCATCTTGCGGGACGCACACAGGTCCCAAAAGAGAGCGGGGGAAGGAGGAGGGGCCCGACATGACGTAGATTGCTGTCTGGCAATCTTACCAGGCAATGGGAGAGGGTACCTGTCAGAAACAAGGTATCTGCTCCCCCTCCTCCCCAAAAAGGTGCCAAAAGGGGCAGTGGAGGGCGGTAGAGTGTGAACAAGCGGAAGTTCCTCTTTTGGGTGGACCTCCGCTTTAATTTAAAAAATATATAATCTATCCAAATATGTATTCTTGAAGTGATACTAAAGTTTTGTTTCTCTTTTAAAATAACAAACATGTTATACTTACCTTCTCTGTGCAGTGGCTTTATACAGAGCATCCCTGATCCTCTTCTTTTCGTGTCCCTCACTGGCTCTCCTGGCTCCTCCCCCTCAAGCAATGCCCACAGAGAAAGTAGCTTGCCCTGGGGGCACCGCCACGTGCACCGCCACGTGCTCGTTCCCGATCTCTATTTGTCTATGTGTCCATAAGACACACAAAGTTGCAGTTTTCCCACTCCTCCCCCCCCCGCTCTCTCATGTGCTGCAGCTGACATCCTAATGATGCAAAAAATGAACAACCTGCCAATCGTCAAGAATTTTCATTTGATTTTCGACTTGTCTATGGCCTGTTTAGCACAAGTCTGTTGCTGAGCTTAACACAGAAATGACAAAACACAAGCCCTTGCAATTTTAATATATATCATTATATAATAAGCTATATGAGTTTTTTTTTACTATATTTTATTATTGATATTATTATTTTATTTATTTATATTTATATTTTATTATTGTTGTTATTATTATTATAATATAGGGTTTATATAGTGCCAACAGTGCAGCACTTACCAATATAAAAGGAGACAGTACAATTACAATACAATAAAATGCAAGAGAGTTGAGCTCATAAAATCTTACAATCTAATATATTCCAAAACAATGTCCAATGCTGAAACTACCACTCAATCCCAGCCATATTTACCAATAGGCACAGTAGGCAGGTAGAGGTGGGTAGATATCTGCTGGCCTGGGCTTCTCAGGGGGCATCTGCCTGCAAAATCTGGCTACTACTGATAACAAGAATGGTTCATCCTTCAAACAATTTATTACAGCTGCCATACATATTGACTATACAATCTCGGCACAATGTACAATCAGATTAAAAAGTGTGTGGTTAGTCCATTCATATTGATCTGTTTCATTAATGCAAAATGGAGAGCCTCTTCAGTACAGCACACCAATGAACACGTAGTGTTGTGTGCGGTGTTTTGCATTGGTGACAATGCAAGAGATGTGTTTTCTGGTGATTTGCACTGCCAGCCCATTCAGAATAAATGGGTTGCCTTAACGCAACGCGCCATGACTCACAAACGCATAGTGAGAATGAGCCCTAAATCTCAGAATTAACACTTATTCTTCAATGGGTCACGAAAAATAACATAGAACTACAGGAGGGTGCTGTAAAAGCAATTTTCCTACCAACTTCAATCCATATGTCATCTGGAAGGGATCCAAATATGTGAACTTCTCCTTACTTATTTGCACGTAAAAACAATGAGGAAGGAAGTAAAGAAAAACTTTTGAAAATGACAAACACTGTGCAAAAATTATTTAAAAAAAAGAGAATTGCTACAAATTGTTTTTCTCACTGTGCTTGAGCTTGTGTACCCTCAGATGGGAATCTTGTGACTCTTAAGTAGCAGAAATCACATGAGATGAGTAAGGGAGAAGGACATACAATAGCTATATTTATTCAACCTTCTCGGAAATACCTTGATCTAATTACTTGCAAAGATTGATATAAATATGGGAGGCTGGAAACATTTTAACCCCTCTCAGGAAGAACTCAGAACTAGGATTAGCTGCTACCTGGTTTTAACTTTCCCTGGGCAGTGTTTGCTAAAGGCAGTCTTATCTGTCAAGGTTCTCCAACGAGGTTCTCCAACACGGCTGTTCCTGTTGCTTGTGAAGACCAAGAACATAATTCCTTTTACTCTCCGTCACTGTTCTAGAACGAGAAAAGAATCTGTGTCACACCTCAATGGGGTTGACTTACTGTATTAGTATAGACCAGGGGGGTCTCAAACTGGCAGCCCTCCAGTTGTTGCGAAACTACAAGTACCATCATGCTTCTGCCTGTGGGAGTCATGCTTGTAACTGTCAGCCTTGCAATGCATCATGGGACTTGTAGTTTTGCAAAAGCTGGAGGGCCACCAGTTTGAGACCCCTGGTATAGACCATCTTTTCTCAACCCTTTCACAATGGAGGAACCCTTAGATAAAAGGTGCCAGGCCTCAGGGCCCCCAGCTAAAAAAAATATGTACAGCTCACATTTGGGTGATCAGTAGGTTGTAGAGAGTTTTGCCTGCTCTATGTAACAGAATTATCTTTAGTGATCGAACATTGTAGTGACCCCTTACTTTGGTAGTCATTTTATTCTAGAGATTAACTGCCATGGTTCTCTCCTCAAGGAACCCCTAGCAACCTCTGGCGGAACCCAGTTGAGAAAAGCTGGTATAGATTGCTCACTTATGACAGCTGAGCATAAGGGAGCACCATCCTAAGGAAGTGGCTAGTGTAGGGCCATGAAACGCGTTGACAGTGTTTTTATACTTTTCTGTGACCAATAAATATTGAATTTATGCAGAATCCACTTCTCAGCTTCTCCTTCACATTTGGGCACCTCTTACTGTTCATCATAAATGAACAGTCTATACCAGTCTTTCTCAACCAGGGTTCCTCTGAGGTTGCAAGGGGTCCTTGAGGAGAGGAGAGAACCGTGGCAGTTACCGTAATATCTTAAAAAGTTAAAAAAAATCCCTCCCTCCTTGCACATCATAGACCTGTCCTCTTCTAGGAGTGTTTAATTACTCTCTGTGTTGGCCAAACTCCTCTGCACCTCCCCTCACTTACCTACATTACATTTTATGTGGCTACCAGGGGAGGAGTGAAGGGGAACACTATAGAGTATCACTGGAGCCTGCTGGGGGTGTTGACACCACATCCAAGATGAGGGCACCCAACAGTACTTTCGGGTATTTTGGATGTCCACATATGGGAGGCTTTTGCAGGTAAATAACATGACTAATTTTTATTTTCATTCAACCCCATTTACACATTCAAGTTGGATGGGGGAATCCTCCACACTGTATTATGACAACCAGTAGACTTCCCCGCTGTCTGAATACACTGATCAGTGCTGCCATCTGAAGCCGGCAACCATGATCGAGCAGCAAAAATCAAACAGGGTGGTTGTAGGGAAGTCAATTGGTAAATTGACTTCTCTGCAACTGTCCTGCCCATACATGAATCAAAAATGTGCGAATTTTGAACCCTGTATGGTCATCCTAAAATTTGTTAAATGTATATATATAATATTATATAAATATTGTTGTTGAAATCACCGTTTGGCGACTTCGGTTTCTTGAATATCCACCGAGCTTAGATGTTCAGTGTGGACACAGCTTCACCTTATTCCCTAAACCAAGTAAATATTTGTCTTCCAAACTGATCAGTTTGCTAAGTGAACAGTCTGTACTCCTTTAGAAAACCCATCCCGTTGAATTAGAGCACAAGGAAATTGGAGGCATCTGACTGTAGCATGTTTCCAAAATTATATTTAAATAACCCATAACAAGGCACTATATTTACAGCAATTTTTTTAAAGGGTGGATCCACATTGGCTATTCAACTCTATCCTCTTGTTTTTTAAATGTTTTATTTTTTGCTGGTGCCACATTGAGGTTGAGTTAATAAAGTAATAGAGGTTGTTCACTTAGCTTACTGAATAAGATGAAGCTCTTGTTTTTTTCTTTTTTTTTCTTATTTCTCTTGTACATGATTGGGTTTTTAAAGTCAACTCCACATCACCTCATTCAATAAACTAAGTGAACATGTTCTACTCCTTTAGTAGCTCAACAACATTGTGTCAAATATATCATATTAACTGGTAAAATGTAAAAAAAAAAAAATTAGAGGTTATACAGTGCTTCCTGCTGTCCCTGACCATTAACCCCTTACCGGCAGCCCCTGAGGGCCCTAACCAGGGTACTTTATGTCAGAGGTTAAGTAGGCAGGATCCTGATCATATGATTGCTGTGATTGTCTCGTACAATGGTCATGTGAGTCCTACTGACTCCCAATGATAAATGGTGACTGGAAGCTGTGAGTGATCACTTGGTCACAGTACTGGGGTGAGCGCTCTTCCAGCACAGTGCTTCCTGCTGTCACTGACCCTCAACCCCTTACCAGCAGCCCTAGCTGGTTCTTCCTTGGGTTCTGATGCCATGGGCCAAATAGGTGGGTTCCCAATCATGTGATTGCTGTATTTGGCTGTCACAGCAGTCAGGTGATTGTGTCCTACCAGCTCCCAGTGGTAAGCACTGACTGGAAGCAATCAGTGATAGCTCGGGCACAGTGCTGGGGCCGCCCAGTGAGCGCTCTTCCAGCACAGTGCATCCTGCTGTCACTGACCCTCAACCCCTTACCAGCAGACCCAGCTGGTCCTTTCTGAGGTTCCGGATGTTGGGAGTCAAAAAAAGATGGGCTCCCAATCATGTGATTGCTGTGACTGGCTGTCATAGTGGTCATGTGACCACTACCAGCTCCCAATGGTAAGCAGTGACTAGAAGCTGTTAGTAATAGTTCAGCAAACATGTACTCTCCCAGCACAGATCAGCAACGCCTGCTATACTCATATATGTAGCAGCATGGCTTTAAGCCGACCACCATGCTGTTTCATGTGGCATGCCCAGCAACAAGGAGTTAATAAACATTTTATTATAGGCTTATGCAATACAGAAGGATAAGGATAAGAGTGGCATAAAATATGCAATAGCTAATAGTAACAACCAATCAGATTTCAGTTTATATTTGTCGCCCTGTGAAAAATTTGTTTTGAATATACAGCTCACTCATTGCTACATTCTAAAACTGGAGGACAAGAAGCATTTCAGAAATCCTACTGGTCCCCACTGGCAATACAGACCGGTTTTCTTTATTTGGCTTTTGCAGAACTGAACATTAATGACAGAAATATGCTTATTTACAACTGGGAGTATATCTATAAATGACTCAATTACCCACCCGTCAGTTCCTATAGAGCTGCTTTTATTGTAGTGTATGGAATCCATATGAAAGCTGGGTCTCCGAGGGATTAGACCAGACTTGGGATCGTTGCCATATGGAGTTTGCTGCAGCACACAAGATGAGCAAATCCGTATTGTCAGTATTATAACATAAATGGGACATATTGTTGCTGCGATGGGTATTGTTAACCCGTGAATGTCAAGCGCAGAAATATTTGTCGCAGGCGGAAACAGTAAAAATAATTTTACAACCACATTAACAATTGAATGGAGAATTAATAATGCATAGCGGTAGCCTGGAGATGGAGCGAATCAGTTTCCGAATCAGGTTGTGAACCAGTTTCTGTACCTTCAATGTAAACCCAATCACTAAAATCTCATATAAGCTTCCAAATGTTAATGTCATTTTAAAAGTCTTTTTAAATCTCTTTAAATCTGCAGCTTTCATTTAAAAAATAAATACGGGGTAATCTTTCTATGAAGGTTCTTCTTCGGGTGTTTCCTGTAATGGGTTGACAGTGCTCGGCCCCTATTTGCCAGTTGTTCTATTGTGTTGTTACCCTGTAACATGCACATTTGAAAGACTATGGAGCTGATTTACTAAAGACAAAAAAAATGTTCACTTTGCAAGGGAAGTTGCACTTTGCAAGAGACTTTTCCCTAGAGCTTAGTGTATGTGGGGAAGTTTCACTTTGCAAAGCATACCCAATCATGTGCACGTAAATTTAAAAAAAATATATCATTTTTACTTGCACATGATTGTATGGTGGAAGTCAGTAGACCTTCACCTTATTCACTAAGCTCTGGAAGCTCTGGGGCAAATTCCCTTGCCAAGTGCAACTTCCCTTGCAGAGTGAACAGCCAATTTTCTTTTAGTAAATCAACCTCTATAAGGGGCCGCACTGATGTTCAGTCACCGGGCAGTTTGCGCCTTTTTCGCCATTAGGAAACCAGTCCAGAGCAATGACATGCAGCCGCTGTTGAGCACATGGCTGCAGGCAGGAAGTGGATGCAAAATGGTTGAAGGAGATCAGCAGCACTGAGATGTAAAAATTATTTTATATTGTTGTACTTCTAAACGAAAAAAAAAAACTGTTTATACTATAAAACAAATGTAAATGTCATCCAGTTAGAGTTTAGATCTACCTTAAATGTTGCTCTGCTTGCCTCGTTTGTAAAACATTTATTCGTTCAGGAAGGAAGCAATTGAAATGTCACCAAAGTCAAATGTTCCTGTGTGTTTCTCACTGCCACATAAGCTGCACACTATGGAAATTGATCCCAATCATATATTTAAAAGGCCATAAATGGGCAGATCTCTCAATGACAATGGCCAACCAAAGGAAATTCTGCTTGATTACTTTGGTTAACTGTTAGTTGCAAACTTTTAATCGTGTTGGCTACAGACTTTCTTGTCCAATATGCAAGCAGGGAGCCTCATTCCCATTTCTGTAGGAATAAGGGGATGATCATTGGCCAATTTTTCACACACTCTGGTTAGTCTCCCAGTAATTAGAACTTCCAGTGTGCCAAACAGATACGTTGATGTTAACTTCTACCAAGCCAAGTGTTGACCTCTACAATTAAGCCTCGAAAAGGGTGAAATGCATCCGAGGAGTACAGGAGCTGAAGCCATCGTTTACCCATCTCATTCACATTTAAGCAACAGGGAGTCGGTGCCTGTGTGCAGATGGCCACCATTTTGTTGAAGTCTACTGGAGCTGCAAGTATTGCTTGCAATTATAGCTTCAGTGATTGTCAGCAAAGACCCACCCTTGCTTAATGATACAAATGTGTAATATATCACAGCAAATGTAATAAATAGTTGTATCTGTCAGAAAACAACCCAACAAGGGGGCAGTTTCAATAGATAAATAATAATTTTCATCAAAAAAGGTTGATCATTCCTGGTGGGAAATCCAATATGATTAAGCCAAATCATTGACTACCATGGTTTTGGTGGATACATTTTTCATTTTAAACAGCCACTCTAATCTATGAGTGATCGTTTGGTAAAATTAAAAAGTATAAGGTCAGGATTCGTTTTGCCAACAGCCTGCAAGGCGATGCATTGGTGTGAACTGATCCTTTTGAACACAATAAATGTTCTCTTGTCCATGCCTTTTACTGTGTTTAAAAATGTAACAAAGTGCCAGAAAAAGTGTCTGGTGCGTAGAAGTCCTTATTAAAGCTGCCCCTAGTATCCAGAGCCAAAAGAGGTGTTCACTTAACCACTGAGCATCTAATACCTCCACATTTCCTTTTCTGATGAAGACACAAAAGAACAATAGCCTGAGAACCGTCTTCATTTTGCACCAAGGACCTCTTGTATTTTCAAGTACATAGGCTGTCGTTTTGTGTTTTCACGTATGTTCACGGATCACACGTAAAGGTTTTTTTTTTCCCTATCTTAGTCACAGTTCTCTAGCACATTAGCTGAATAAAGTTCCCTAGCTGGGGGATTATTATAAGGTGTCACCAGTGCCAGACTTTGCATGCTATGATGTACAAGTTGTGACTAGCCGGAAGCTTCCTTTAGGCTGAGGGTCAGATTAACCTAACACCTCCTTTTAAACACTTCATAAAACTCATTTCAGAATGAAGACCGTTCAGCGGAAATATGCAAAGCACACAGTGCCACAGCCTCGAATAATCTTGTCAACTGAAAATGAGTTAGGGGAGATAAAGCCTCAATCCTGTTTAGCTTTTTTGCAACAAAAAAAAAAAACTCTTTTCTAATCATCTCTTGAAATTGTTCAGTCAAGTATATGTTGTAGGCCATTGCAGTACAACATGGAGGCACCGTTGTTTTGCATTGACCATCTTGACACAAATGCTAAAACCTCACACCTAGTGCTAAACATGGTTTTAGATTTTAAAAAGTGCCTGGTAGTGCCGAGCCTGACTGGTTATCTCAGACAGTTCTTACCTGCGATAATTTTATATAAGAAGCCTAGTAGAAGGTATATGTATTTCGTTTCGCTCAGTCCAACCATTAGATCAACATGTAGTGTATCTAGATTATTGGACACCCAGAGCAGATATTTTTGACCACTCCCTTGCTCTATAAAAAAATGTTTCGGCAACAATCATAAAAAGCAAACAGATAATAATGACTAGCACCAATGGTCTAAATGTCACTGCCCCTTACATTAGTGGTCAGTGGAAAAGGGCCTTCTTATATTGGTAGTCGGAGTAATGGTTCTAAACATTGGTGGCCTTTATATTAATGGTTAGTGGAAGAAGGACAGTTGACCAGTGGTCAAAACTGCCGCCCTTACAACACAGCTAAAAAAGTAATTGATATCAGTGGTTACCGGAGCTAGAAACTCTTGGTTGTTCAAGAAATCTCTAGCAACCTCTGGAGGAACCACAGGGTTCCATAGAACTCTGGTTGAGAAACCCTGAATTAGATGTTCAACTTATAGGCTGTACCAAAAAAAAAAGCTAAAATATTATTGATATGCACAACCTGAATAACTCCATATTTCAAATCCATAGAGCTTCCTATGCTATGTATTCTTATTTTATAGCTTTGTTTTTTGTTTTTTTTCAGATGAAATGAAAGGGGACTATGATTGTATGGGACCTGAAGCCACTCACATAACCACTATCAATAACGGTACAGGTAATGATTGATATGTTTCCTAGATCCATCAGTTAAAGTAATTGTCTGTTTTTTATACCCATGTCCTAAACATATCTCCCA
Source organism: Lithobates pipiens (assembly GCF_037356315.1). NCBI lineage: Eukaryota > Metazoa > Chordata > Amphibia > Anura > Ranidae > Lithobates > Lithobates pipiens. The sequence goes on from NW_027507784.1 coordinate 70,731,942, forward strand.
AATTTTAACATTAAGATTTTAGGTTTCACACCAGCCTGCCCAAATTCTACACCTATCCAATAAAGTTCAAAATTAAGAAACACCACACTGCTTCTTCCTAAGCTCAAAAGCTTTTGGTGTATTTCCCAACAAAATATAAATAATTGGTAGCAATTTTGGTATTTAAAATTTTTCAATGGCAATACAGTCTTTTTTTTTTAATCTTAATTTATTATTTTTTGCAAAATGCAACGTAACCAACTTTATGGTTTTCACCCTAAGAAATATTTTTATGACGGGTAGCCATAAAAAGACACATGGTTCTATAAGTGAATGCTGTGCCGTGCTTTTCCTTACCCTCCAATAAGATTGTTTGTTCAACTAGCAATTACCCAATATTGTCAAGTTAAGAGTCCACTTGTAAGCTGTTAAGAATTGGAATGGGGTCAGAGGTTCTAGGCAACATTCACAGCTCACTCTCTTACCATGGGTCACAGAATGCCAGTTCTAGAGGACATCATTGTTGAGCATTAGTTGTGTTTATTTACGTAAGTGTATCCTACTTGACTGTTAGCGAGTAACATTCTGCCCCGAGGGCACGTTTTTTCAACACTGAGTGTAATAATGGCTGACATTTCTTTAATCTTACGAAATAAAGTGGATTCCAATCCCCCGTTTAGATTTTGAACTCAACGCTGCCTGCAAATGCACAATTTCCGATTACTGTCATTTTTTTTCGTCCCCCACTTTTCGTAGATTGATAGCTAAGGAGACAGTTGATTTTTCTTGACAATTTTTTGTTCTTTGTTGCTCCACAGTAAAGAACACAAATTGCACTTCGGAGTTTGAAGACTATTTCACCCATAGAAAGATGGATAACAACGACGGGCACGGCGTTAGCATAGCAGAGTACTTACACCGCAGCGACACGGCCATCATTTACCCAGAAGCCCCAGAGGAGCTGTGCCGCCTCGGAACACCAGAAGCCAACGGACAGGAGGAGAATGGTAAGCCTGTGATTCATTTTTAGATACTACAAGGAGGACCCATTGCAGCTGTTGCAATTATAAATGCACTCTGTGCTGGGGTGTTTACCTTAAAATTTCAGGAACAGCTGCACGGGCCTGGAATTCCATGAGCCGAACATTCAATAAGCTCATGATGTCCTGTTTGCGAGTTCCTGACATTTTTCACTGTACTCAAAGGACAAGAACTGCTGAACAACCAGGATCTGAGGATGAATTGAACACAACTAGCGTTAAAATTAAAAACAAGCAAGTGTTCTAGGTAATTCTCAACATAAATTATAGGAGAACAGGAGGCCTCGGCACGGATGGATGTAACAATAAAGTGATTCATCCAACTAATTGTTGTTGGGTTAAAGAAGAATTCTAAGCCTAAAAGACATGTGTCCCTGCTGTACTAAAAGTAAGAAGCTTCCATGTATTAATTGTAGCACCCTAAAAATCCAATCCACATATTCTTCGGCTTGAATTCCTACTAAAGGGATGAGTTGCCATATATTCATGTGTCATACACCCACACCATACAAACTCATAAAAGCACTCATATCACCTCCTTGAAATGGAAATATATTACTATAGTATATCTAAAGTAGGGAATGGTCAGATCCCTTCTCGTTTTTTGGTCTATGTCCCATTGGGAAGACTTCCCCTTACTTCCTGCCCTAGAGACACACCCAGAAGTCAGGATAACTCTTCAAAGTGACGAGAAACTCCAGTGTAGAGAGTTGTCACCAGAAGAGTTGTCACCAATAGAACGTTACCCCTCATCTCCTGCTGATCACTTTCTAGCCCAGTGACAGTGGCCACCAGGAGACATGAGAAGGGGGTAAATCTCCCTAGAGGGGTCACATATAGCTAAAACGATTTAGCAATTTTTAACTCTTTCCCACTCCATGAATAACAAAAAATATATATACTTTAATCAAAATTTACCTGGAAGTACCCATTTGTGCTCTTATCAACAGCCTGGAACTTTTGTATTGTCATCTCTTAGTATTATCAATTTTAAATCTATAATAGTCACCAATAGAGCCTGTTATAATTATTACTGCTTTAACTACCTGCCCACCAACATGCAGAAAGGGAGCAAAATTATCACATGATCCTTCCGTGCAACATTAAACTAATAATTAATTAAAGCTTCTTGAATATAATAGATAAGGAAAGCAGAAAAAAATAGTTTATACCAGTATCTTCTGTACATTCTTGAGATACAAATTGCTTAGATGCAAGATCCGTAATTAATTTTCTGTTACAGTATGAAAAGATAGGTGCACGGGGAGGGGATGAACAACAGTTTAAAATGACGATACGACATTACAGCAGATTGCGTTGACTCCAAACATACCATCCTGGGCAGGAAGCCCATTAGCTGCCATTGATTCGCTGACCTTTTGCCCCGTGTCTTTTTCTCTTCTATCTTCACTCTAGACCTGCCACCTGGAACACCAGATGCTTTTGCCCAGCTGCTAACCTGTCCCTATTGCGACCGGGGCTACAAGCGGTTGACGTCACTCAAGGAGCACATCAAGTACCGCCACGAGAAGAACGAAGAGAACTTCTCCTGCCCTCTTTGCAGTTATACATTCGCCTATCGCACGCAACTTGAGCGGCATATGTTGACGCACAAGCCAGGGAGAGATCAGGTGGGGGGGACTGACTTTTAGTGATTCTCTCTTTAATAACCCCTTAGAGAAACTATATTGCTTTGATTGGCAATCATTATTAATTTTTCATGGCATTTTGAAGATGCAGATCTTTTAATGGTAATAGCTTTAATTGAGGTCTAAATGATTTTTTGATGGTCTCTTCTAATATGATTTAATAGTCTTATGTTCACGATCGAATGAGTGTGTTAATTTCTAATTTAGAAATTTTACTTGCACTTTAACTTCACTTTGGTTTAACGTTTTTAATGCTGCTCGAAAGGTGAAGGAAACATTGGTATTTTAATTAACGAGTTCTAAAAGAAATTACTGTCACATCGATTTTTTTCTTTTTTTTTTTGGCGTCGTTATAGCACAACGCTATAAATTGGCCTCATTTTAAAATGGATATCATATTTTTAGATTAAAAATTGCTGAAAAAATGTTAATGGGCCTTAAATTTTATCACTTAAAATATTAAGTGACTGTGCCAATGCAGCTGTGCTCCACATAGATTCACTTGTGTAATCACTGCTGAAAGAGAATGTTGGGATTTTTTTTTTTCCTGTCTCAATGATATTTTACACCTTTTTAGCGGAATTCTAGAATAAATCTTATGGCTTAGTTAAAGTGTATGTAAACTCTAATAATGGACTTTTCATATTTGTTCCCTTAGTTTGTTAAATATACCACTGGAAGCTTAAAAAAAAAAAAGCGTTTTAATTTATTTTTACAGGTTTTTTTTTTACAATATTGTTTTTTATTATCTTTTTACATATTTTATTAGAGTCCCAGTTGGAGGGCGTTAGTAAAATATCAGAGGTCTAAACAGACCCCTGATGTCTCACTTTTGAGACAGAGACTGAGGACAGAGATTCCCCAGCGCCATTCTTTGTAGCCAGGCAGCAGGGGGAATCTGCACAGTATAGGCATACCCCACTTTTAATTACACAATGGGGTTTATTTACTAAAACTGGAAATTGCAAAATCAGGCTCACTTCTGCATAGAAACCAATGAACTTCTAACCTCAGCTTGTTCAATTAAGCTTTGGTAATAAAACCTGGAAGCTCATTGGTTTCTATGCAGAAGTGAGCCTGATTTTGCACTTTTCAGCTTTAGTAAATAAACCCTGTTGTGTACTTAAAAGTGGGGTATGCCTGTGCAGGGTGATTAGGATGTGCCCAGGCACACCTGGTACCCCATGTGCACACACCTATGTACACGGTCCTGTATAAAGGTGACTTAATTGAATAGACTCAAAGCTGTTTAATAGATACAAAACAGTGAGTGTCTGTTGTCACCCTAAGACTGGAAGTGTGTTACTGGCAGGATCACCAGGTGCAACTAAAGGGAATAAAAAGGCTAAATATAAGAAAACTAGTATATTTTTCTTTTTGAGTTCAGAAACACTTAGTAGGAGATTTACTAAAACTGGTGGGCACAGAATCTGGTTCAGCTGTGCATAGTAACCAATCAGCTTCTAACTTTAGCTTGTTCAATTAAGTTTTGGCTATAAGCCCACGTTCACATTGGACCGATTTGGAAATGTGATTGACATGTCCAGTCCCCGATTCCTGTAGTTCCTGTACTACTTTTGGTGACTTCAGGGGCGATTTGAATAAACATCTGTGTATAAACACGCACAGATGTCTGTCATATCGCCTCCGACGTCGGACTGCATTGCCGGTTAGAAATCGATTTCTAATCCTGCATTTAGTGTGAACCTGGGCTAAAACCTGGAAGCTTATTAGTTACTATGCACAGCTGCACCGCATCCTGCATGCGCCAGTTTTAGTAAATCCCCTCCTTTAAGTGCAATCTCTCAGACTCCGGTTTGGTAATAATTCCCAATCTAGTTGCAGTTCTTATCTACGGCACGCTGCTTTCCCCACGTAGCTGGACACTTTTATGGGCATATTATTAGCACAGGATTAATATACATCAATGTGGATGAGACCAGAAGCAACAAGTAGGGACTGATCAGGAGTCAAACCATAATTAAAGCCAGAAAGCAGGACATCAAATGGCATATCAAAAACATGATCTAAGGGCTAAGCCCAGACAAGGCAGGTTCAAGACAGACAGAGAAGGTTCGAGGTCAAGTAAGTCTGGGTTAGAAGCAGCAAAGCAGTCCACAAGCACACCCTAGAGGCAAAAAAAGTAAATTCTATCACGGGCACTGACAAAAAGAGGCTTCATTTTAAAAGGACAAGAATCAATCACCAGCGTAACAATTCGTGGTAATAATTACTGCATGTACAAACTTAATGTAAGCTTGAATGTGCACTGTTTGGCAGGCTTGCTTACATTCCTGGTCAAACCATAAATGTCTCATGCATATACATAAGCTAGCGTGTAAGAGCCACTGTAAGTAGAAGAGCTGACAATTACAAAGACCAATAGTAACCCCTAGTAGCCAATTAGGCAACCTCTTTCAAAAGCTTTGAAGCCAATCAGATGTTGCCTTTCCTTTTGTAAAAGGAAGAGCAAAGACAGTCTCTACTCACAGTATCCAATCAGACCACAGTTTAGGAACCAAACAGGTACTAGCTTTTGTAGACCACCTTATACAAATGACAGCTGGAATCTCATTGGGGTAGATTTACTAAAACTAGAGAGTAAAAAATCTGGTGCAGGTGTGCATGGTAGCCAATCAGCTTCTAACTTCAGCTTGTTAAATTAAAGTGGTTCTAAAGTTAGAAGTTTTTTTTTTAACTTAAGATAAAAAAACCTTCAGTGTGCAGCAGCTCCCCTAATCCTTAACTGAGCCCATCTCGACCCAGCGATGTTGCACAAAAGTCATGGCTGCCTGGGACTCTCCCTCCTCCTTGACTGAGACAGGAGTGGGGCTCCATTGACATCCACTGATGTCAGTCAAAGTCAGTGAGCCAATGAGGAGAGAGAGGGGCGTGGACCGAACCGCAGCTCCGTGTCTGAATGAACACATCGAGCAGCATCTTTGCTCGGGTGCCCCCACAGCAAGCCTCATTCTATGGGGGCATTTGGCATAACGGAGGGGTCAGGAGCACCGGCAAGGGACCTGAGAAGAGGAGGATCGGGGCTGCTCTGTGTAAAACCACTGCATAGAGCAGTTATTATTTTTAAATGAAAAAAAAAAGAAGAGATTTTAGTATCACATTAAGCTTTAAAGCAGTAGTAATTCCCTGGGTGTTTTTTTGTACCCTGAAAGGTAATGTCATAATGTGCTAGTATGCTTTGTATACTAGCACATTATGTTAAACGTACCTGCAAACAAAGCATTCCAGTGCTGCACAGTCACTGCTGCAGCTTCCTTCTTCATTCAGCCTTCCTTTTGGGTTTGTGGACTCCAGCTGTGTGACTGACCGGAGGCATGATGACGTCACTCCCGTGCATGGCGTTTACGGTGTAGGACTATAAAGGAACAGCCCAGGTGGCCGTTCCTTCAGAGCGCCTGCACCAGTGATGTCGCCGGCTGCATATACAATAAATATCTCCTAAACAGTGCACGTTTAGGAGATATTTACACTACCTATAGATAAGTCTTATTATAGACTTCCCTATAGGTAAAAATCAGAGATGGGAGTTTACTCCCACTTTACCAACAAAAAAAAAAACCCTGGAAGCTTCTTGGTCACAATCACCAGATTGTGCACTTTCCACTTTTAGTAAATCAACCCCATTGGCTTCTCTAAGAAACTCAGTTTTCATCATCATTAAAAAATATTATTATAAAAAAATGAATCAAATTGTTTTTTTTTTTTAAATATCTCTACAGAACTTAGGTTGACTATATGTTCAGTTTTTGCACAAATTTTATTTAGTCCCATCATAAAAAAATGAACTTCAACCATATAACATAAATGCCCAAAAGCGTGCAAAATCAGTGCCACTGCTGAGCCTTTAACATGTACATGTCGATGCACTTGCTTGAGTTGGCGCGTTCCGACTACAAGCTTTGGTGTTGAAAAGTCCCCTCATTTGCTCGTGGCATTTACAATTAGTAAATTAAAATGATTGTATCATATTAACAGTGGCACAACTAAAGTTTATAGTGGTCCTCGGAGGGCTGTGGGGGGAGTCCGAGCAGCTGTTGCTGTTTGTTTATGCAACTCAGCAACATATGAGCCCTGGTCCCTCAGTGGAGATCGACGGGTTGGGCTAAGGCTTGATCTTTGAAGGTTGCTAGTGTTTGAACAAACCTCCCTGTATCCTGTGTACACCATCTGTCTCACCAGGAATGTGGGAAGGCTCAGTACACCCCAGCAGTTGTCATGCCGCTTCTGTGCTCACTGTCTTTTTTGTGTGTGCAAAAGCTTTTGTGTCCTATTGCTTGAAGCTGGCTGACATACCTTGAGCATCGCCACACTGCTATTTCCACATCCTCTGTCACAACCGGCATGTTTCTTAGACACTTTAAACCTCACCTGCTGTAACAAACCTATACCTGGCCCCTTCTTTTCGCACAATGGTCAGATATTTTATTAGAAGGGAACCGCAAATTGACCTTCTGACAAAGAATCAAAGAGCGGTCGCCCCTTGCCCATAAGTAAATTTTTTTTGTCCTTTATTTTGAGCAGTAAAATATGTTCCTCTTTCCTAGCTAACCATTTTTCTGCCTGATTTTACAGTCTAGCACTGAAAAAAAAAAAAAAAAGTTTTTGTGATTAACACAAAAAAATAAAAAAATGGCAGCCCATATTGTTTCCTTAGATTGAGTATGACCAGTACATTGAATATTTTCTTAAATATTTTGTGTATTGTAAAAAAAAGTAGGGTGCCCTTCTTTCTTTCTTGAATCATTTTAACTACTGTACAAAATTTTCAAAAAAAGTTTTTTGTTTTTTTTAAACTTTTGTTTTTATTTTAAGTACAGTAAGAATGTAGGCAACATTAGAGGTGGCCTCAAAATTAAACTTTTTTATTTGTTGGTGTTTATTGTGTTTTATATTGAAAGTGCATTGTATCAGATCACATGAATTGACAAACTACTGTTCAAAATTAATCTTGTTTTTTTTTTTTTTTGTTCTTTATTACACAGCATCAAATGTTGACCCAGGGAGCTAGCAATCGCAAGTTTAAATGCACAGAGTGTGGCAAAGCCTTCAAATACAAGCACCATTTAAAAGAACACCTCCGGATACACAGCGGTGAGTACTGGCCGGTTGCAGGTCTAATCTGGGTTTGAGATAGTTAATGGGATGTAGACAATGTTAAAGTATTACTAAACCCACAACAGTAAAATCAGTCTGTATATGCAGTAAAGCATGCTTGCTATACTCACTGTGGAACCTAAGGGGTTAATCCTCTGCATTTTGTAAAAAGGCTGTTTGATCCTGTCTTCTCTGATCCTCTCCTTCTTCCACTGTCTCCAGTATATCTCCTGATATTTACAGAGCTAGGGGGACAAGCTGCACATGCTTAGTTTGGTGTGTATTGCTAGAGAGTTTTTTGTTTTTTGGGAGGGTGCATGTGATCAGCACAGGGCCAATCGGCATTTTCCAGATAGGAATGCAGGGGTCCTGCATTCTCATAGGACAATCAGAGGAGAATGAAAACTCACCCTATAAGTTTTAACCAGACACTGAAAGAAGTCACAAGACTGCTATATACTGCTGATGAGAAAAAGGTAGCAGTTTATATTTACTAAAATAATTGCATTTTCATGTTCTGTGTACTGTGGGAAGCCAGATATAGTGAATGCAGGCTCCTGGGTTTAGTAACACTTAAAGCCTAATATTTATTCAAGCAAAAGTACTTATTTTCCTAAATTCAGTTGCAGATAACTAATAACATGTAAATAGGGAGTATAAGTAAAAGACCTATTATTGGAAATGTCTTATTTAAAATGTGGCAAACCAGAAACACCCAGAGGCATATTTATAAATCAGTGAATGTGACATTCTCCAAACATTCAAAGGTGGTTCACCATTCCTGGTAATTTCTGAAATTTGAAACACGTGCATCAGGAAGATTTACCTGCAGCAAATATTTGGTAAATGTCACATTCACTACTTTAACCACTTTAACCATGTCACATTCACTACTTTAACCACTTGCCGACCAACCACCGTAGTTGTACTGCGGCAGAATGGCATGGTTGGGCGAAACAACATTATGTAATGTCGCTTCGCCCTGTGGCCACTAAGGAGCATGCCGATGCGAGTGCCCGGCAGTCTCAAACATTGCCGGGCTCCCGCGATCGCCACTGAGACGCGGAGAACCTGGTACTGTGTGTATAAACACACAGTTTCCGGTTCTCTGAGGGGAGAAGTGACAGATTGTCTGTTCATACAGAGTAGGAACAGCGATCTGTTATCTTCTTTGCACAGTCCCCATCCCCCCTCAATTAGAATAAAAATAGTTTTTTTGTAAATTTTTGAGGGATATTTATTATAGCAAAAAGTAAAAAATAATAAATACATAAATAATAAATTAAATGTTTATAGCACAAAAAATAAAAACTGCAGAGGTGATCAAATACCACCAAAAGAAAGCTCTATTTGTGGTAAAAAAAAGAACGTCAATTTTGTTTGGGTGTAACGTTGCATGACCGCGCAATTGTCAGTTAAAGTGCTGAATTGCAAAAAGTGCGAGGAAGGGGGTAGAATCTTCTAGGGCTGAAGCGGTTAAAAAATATGCTCCCAAATGTAAGTAATAACTGAAGGAGGTTCTTAAATTTTACGTATGAACTATTATCATTATCCATAGATAGTGTAATAAGGTTAAGAAGATTTAGTTGTGAAAATATAAATATAATTTATTGTGTTTTAGACATACTGATGATAGAACAGAATAATTTATTAAACAAGTCTTTGCAAAGAAAATTTAAAAAGAAGTTCCCTGCAAAAGAAGACTCTTAATTCTTACCTCTCCGGAGGTCTTATCTTTGCTCTCCTGCAGTGCCATGTCCTTCTGGGGGTGTCAGATACTTATGTGCACTATGGTTCCATCTGCCAGCTCCAATGTCACTATAGGACATAGGAGTTATGTAGGGGCCAACAGATGGAAGCAAAGAGTGCAGTGGGGGACCCTGCATCTGACAAACCCAGATGTGTGTGGAATACTGAAGATACTTCAACTGGTGGTTGTAGCTCTTACACAGAGTGAAGATTGAAGAGTGAGCATTGGGGTTAATTTACTAAAGGCAAATAGACTGTGCAAAGCGCAGTTACACTCTGCAAGAGCAGTTTCTCCAGAGCTTAGTAAATGGGGTAAAGATTCACTATGCAAAGAATCACATGCACTTTGCAAAGTTCACAGTCTATTTGGCTTTAGTAAATCAACCCCATTGTGTCTGCTGGAGAGGTAATTATTAGGATTCTTCTTTTAGAGGGAGCTTCTTTTTCAAATATTTTGATATCGACTGAGTCACTTTAAGCAGAAAGCCAGATATAGTTATGATTTAGCCCTTTGGAAGCCACTCATACTATTTTTCACTTCTTCACCCACAGGAGAGAAGCCATACGAATGCCCAAATTGCAAGAAACGCTTCTCCCATTCGGGTTCCTACAGTTCACACATTAGCAGCAAGAAATGCATTGGCCTGATCTCTGTGAACGGGAGAATGAGAAACAACATGAAGGCAGGTTCATCTCCAAACTCTGTGTCATCATCTCCCACCAATTCAGCCATAACTCAGCTCCGGCACAAACTGGAGAATGGGAAACCACTTGGCTTGACGGAAACTTCGGGCCTACTTAAGATCAAAACAGAATCACTAGATTACAATGACTATAAACTTCTTCTGGCAGCCTCACACGGGTTTAATGGTCCTAATCCATTCATGAATGGTGGTCTTGGAGCTACCAGTCCCTTGGGAATTCACTCCTCAGCTCAGAGCCCAATGCAGCACTTAGGTGTAGGGATGGAGGCATCATTACTTGGGTACTCAAACTTAAGCAGCAATTTGAGTGAGGTTCAGAAGGTCCTGGAAATTGTGGACAACACAGTTTCAAGGCAGAAGATGGAATACAAGTCTGAAGAGATAGCAAAGTTGAAGGGGTACCACATGAAGGAAACTGGACCTCAAAGAGAGGAACAAGGTGTGACGTCCCCTGGCGTCCAGCAAGCGGGTCTTCCAGTTGTAAGTCATAATGGTGCCACTAAAAGTATTATTGACTATACGTTAGAGAAGGTAAATGAAGCCAAAGCCTGTTTACAGAGCTTGACTACGGATTCAAGAAGACAGTTTAGCAATATTAAGAAAGAGAAGTTACGTACCTTGATAGACCTCGTAAGTGAAGAGAAGATGCTAGAGAGCCATAATATAGCCACTCCATTTTCTTGCCAATTTTGTAAAGAAAGTTTTAACGGTCCCATTCCTTTGCACCAACATGAAAGATACTTGTGTAAAATGAACGAAGAAATTAAGGCAGTCCTCCAACCTAGTGAAAACCTTATTCTCAATAAACAAGGCATGTTGGCTGAGAAACAAGCACTCCTGCTGTCATCAGTATTTTCCGAGAAAGAAATGATTAGCCCTATCAACCCTTACAAGGACCACATGTCTGTACTTAAAGCATATTACGCTATGAATATGGAACCTAACTCAGATGAACTACTGAAAATTTCCATAGCTGTTGGCCTTCCTCAGGAATTTGTGAAGGAATGGTTTGAGCAAAGAAAAGTCTATTCATATGCAACTTCCAGGTCACCATCTTTGGAAAGGACCAGTGGGGAGGTGGCACCAATAACCACCACTCCCACGAAAGACTCTGCATCAGCTAGATCTCCGGTAAAACCTGTGGATTCTATCACTTCGCCATCTATAGCAGAACTTCATAACCGGGTATCAAATTGTGATACGCCTCTCAGGCTAACAAAACCTAGTCATTTTACTGGTCTGAAGCCAGTTGTTGATAAATTGGACCACTCCAGGAGCAATACTCCATCTCCTTTAAATCTTTCTTCCACATCTTCTAAAAACTCCCACAGTAGTTCTTACACTCCAAACAGTTTTTCCTCGGAAGAGCTTCAAGCTGAGCCTTTGGACTTATCTGTACCGAGACAAATGATGGAAATAAAAAGTATTATAGCCGCAAAGAACAAAACCAAACCTAATAATGTCACTATTGACCACAACAATGTTCATTTGCCCTCTGAGACTGTAGACGAGCCACTGAATTTAACGTACATCAAGAAGGAATTTTGCAATTCCAATAATCTGGACAAAAGCACTAACCCACTATTTGGCTTGAGTCCATTTAGTGGCAAACCTTTGTATACTGCTCTTCCACCACAGAGCGCTTTTCCACCAGCCACTTTTATGCCGCCAGTACAGGCGAGTATCCCGGGACTTCGACCATATCCAGGACTTGATCAGATGAGCTTCCTACCACATATGGCCTATACTTACCAAACTGGGGCAGCTACATTTGCAGATATGCAGCAGAGGAGAAAATACCAACGGAAACAGGGATTTCAGGTAACGATAATGAATATGTTAGCTATATTTTTGATGGAGACATCCAAGAATCAGTGTAACATTTTTATTAATAATAGTCTAAGTGTTGACATACATTTTTTCTGTGAGTTTCAGTCTATTGTTGGTATAGGATCTACAGTGTCTTTGTAGTATTGTTCAGTATCCCTAAAGCATTGTACACACGGGCACTGGCAATATCAGGAAGTTTAACAGAAATTGGCTGACATTTGGCCCGTGTGTATGGCAGCCAGTCTGACCGAAGGTGGCCGAACATTTGGCTTCTGTAGAAGGGGCATGATAGAAAAAGATCTGCCAATCGGCATCCAATCATCGCTCTCAGCCAATGGCTGAGAGAGCTGACTGGTGTGTTCTGGCAGTGGGGGACAGCCCCCCCGTCAGAACACAATAGCTAAGCAGGGGAGATCTCTGTACTAACATCAAATGATTAGTACAGTGGCTCCTCCCGAGCTCCTCAGTTGTTGTTTTTTTTTCGTTCAGCCCGCTGGGTTAAGTGTAAAAAAACTGCATCATGTATAATAGAAACTGAAAGAAAACTTTCTATGCCACCCATAGCAAATAATCAAATCTGTGTCTCATTTTCTGAAATAATGTGTTTGGAATGAGAACACAGTTCAACTTCCAGGAACTTTTATTCATAGTGCCCAGTGCATACTATTTTTTTTATTCCAACTGGCATTGTGCCCTTGCTTTACATCTACAAATGTCAGTGTGGACACCTAAGAGTTGATTTGCTAAAGGTAAACAGACTATGCACTCTGCAATTGCAGTTGCTCCAGAGCTTAGTAAATGAGCAGAAACTCTGCTGACTTCCATCAACCAATCCCGTGCAAGCAAAAATGCTATTCATTGTTATTTTTCTTGCACGTGATTGGGTATTCTTTGCAAAGTGAAGCTTTACCTCATTTACTAAGCCCTGGAGCAACTGCACTTTCAGAGGGCAACTGCACTTTGCAAGGTGCAGAGTCTATTTGCCTTTAGCAAATCACCCCTCTAGAGTCCATGGGGTTGCACTCTGTTGTAAAGTTGCGCCAGAGCTTAGTAAATGAGGGGAAGCTCTGCTGACTTTCATCTTCCAATCATGTGCAAGCAAACATGCTTTTTTTTTTCATTTCCTTGCATGTGATTAGGTATTCTTTGCAAAGTGAAGTGTTACCTCATTCACTAAGCTTCAGAGCAACTGCACTTGCAGAGTTTATTTGCCTCTAGTAAATCAACCCCTATGCGTCAATAATGTGGCCAAGGTAGAATTGAAGTATTTCCCAAGTGGAGTTCCATATTAGTATGCATTGAACAGTAGCTTAGTAGGTGCATCTTTCTAATTCAATAAAACTCTGCCATTTCTTTATACCATTTTTATATACCAGCAATTTTTCAGTAGGTAAAAACTAATCAGCTATGAAATAGGTGCATGAGTTCAGTACAAGCTACTCATACATTGTGTATATTTCCTTCCTTTGTCTTGTATGATAAATGGTTACTCACCTACCACCAACCCTTTTCCTTAATGTGAAGCAAGAATGTTGGTAATCCTATCTCGGATGCCTGAAAATTTTCATTAGCTTTATGTAAAGGTCATTTTTTAGGTGGCTCTCATTTTTGTAATTCTAGGGATTTTCAGTAGCGTTATTCTCATGGGTGTTTGTAAAGAACAGTTGGATGTAGGGTGAGATAGAACAATGTGAAAGCATATAAGGCAGCCGTAGCTCTTGAGCTTTGTTCAGCAGCTAGATGAACACAGCTCATACTGTAATCCACTGTTCTTTAACCCCTCAAATTCTTAAGAGCCCCAACAGGTCATATACTGTATTTACACAATTTTGTTCAAGTGATAGAGGCTCGGACTTGACTTTCGAAAAATCAATACTTTAACCGTGATAAGAAAATGATGACGGAACGTGGGTTTCAAAGCCAGCATAGGTTCTACTTACCATATTCTCTTGCCAATTACTGTAACAACCATTGCTTCATCAATAAAGCTCCACTGTGAGTTCATACTGGTAGTTTATGTACTTCTGATCATGAAGGAAGATTGTGCAATGGTTGGATTATTAAGAAATGACAGTCACTAGTCATCAGTTGGCCTTAAGCTGCCACAATGCTGGTAGTAAGCTAGGGAATAATTTACTGAAAGTTTATATCACAAAAGAGATCAACACATTAAATTTTTTTCTTTGTTTTGAATAGAATTCTGGAAAGGTTAAAACCTTTGTTAGGTTTTACTGCTATTGCGGGCTTTTTTTAATGAGATTTTTCTCTCACTTTCTGTTCTGGGGACAATCTTTTACCAGACAGGAAGTGAGAGTAAATCTGCAACAGGCAAAGGTTCTATCATCCCCTTACTCAATTTGAAAAATAACTTCTGCCTATGTTACAGTTGCTGAGAGATTTCTCCTCACTTCCTGTCCTAGGGACAACCTTTTTCTACGAGACAGGAAGTGTAGAAATATCTCCAACGGAGCCTCAGACAGCAATAAAACCTGATAGCAGTTGTAACCCTTCCTCACACTATCCAAAATGACCAAAAAAAGTGTTTTGGTGATGCATTTTAATTTGTCAAAGTGTCTAAAATAAGACCCTTTGTCTTAGAGATTGGGAATTTAAATTCCATTAGATGACGTTGGACAGATACTACACATATGAAACATATTTTCAACATTAACATCTTACTATGCAAGGGAACCAAAAGTTATCACTAAGCAGTAAAGAGTTTTAATCACACAGTAGCATGGGAATAACTCCTTGTTAACAAATACCGAATCTGCATATCATTGGAAACGCTTGCAAAAGTGGAAATAACCAGCTATTGAATAGTCTCATGCTACTAAGTCATTCAAAAATTCTCAGTGTTGTTCAGCCCTAAGCTTAGTTTCACCAAAATCTATAACATATGCATTATTAAAGTGAAAAAAAAAAAGAATATCTCTGAAAGTTTTATGGTGACTTGTTCTAGATCTTAAATTAAACTGATGTCCGAAAACGCTACGCAAGCCAGCGTAATCTGGTCTCAATTAATTATCGGTAAACCAAGCCCGTACAACACGAAGGCAGGAGACAGCTCTTTGTAGTCAGGACCAAAATAAATCTAAATACACTGAATGATTTAGAATCCACTTTCATCATTGTCTAACGCTGAAGGCATGTGGACGCAAAGCATTGATAAAATATTCCCCATTTTAAATTACAAAATTAAATAGCATGCTTAGGGCCTTTTGTCAGCAGACATAAACTTAAATGGATTGTATAATAACATCTTGCATCTGATCATAAAATTCAATTATACAGTATTATTTATTTATTTTTTTCCTTAAAAAAGCGGAAAAAGAATGGAAACAAATTCCCTCCTTCTAAAATAGTGTTTATTGTCTGATAAAAATTAATACACTTGAATTTGAATAAAACAATATTTTTAATGAGGGCACGGAGATTTTTATTAGTTTTATCACCGCGTCGATGCTTAACAAGGCACTGACGTTAATTTGTTATATTACAGGGTGAAATGCTTGATGGGATTCCCGATTACATGTCAGGCCTGGATGATATGACGGATTCTGACTCCTGCCTGAGTCGGAAAAAAATTAAGAAGACGGAAAGTGGCATGTATGCCTGCGATTTATGTGACAAGACATTCCAGAAAAGTAGCTCCCTCCTGAGACACAAATATGAACATACAGGTAAACGGATACACCTTTGTAGCTGTTCTATCACAAGCCAAAACCATACATCTTTTCACCTTATCCAACAAGCACCCATGAGCTGCCCAGTTTGGACATCTTGATCTGACTCAGTGGAGTTTATTTACTAAAGGAGTAAAGAATGTTCCCTTAGCTTAGAGAATCAGTCAAAGCTGTATTGAATACCCATAAATGTGCAAGACAAATTAAAAAGAAGAAAACAGGATTTGTAATTGACTTTGATTGCAGTGAACCTGTTTTTACCTTATTTCCTAAGCTCACTTTGAAAGGTGAACACGTTACACCTTTAGTAAATCTACCCTATTGCGTAAAACTGCACAAACATCAGGTCAGACCATGATAATTGCATTCAATTTGGGTTATTAGAGCATTTTTGCTTGCCCACGGTCAGATTAGGATAGCCAAAACAAAAGTGTGAGCAAGATACTTCTTAATTCAAGTTGACTGATTTCCAGGGATCTCATGAGATAGGGCAAAGTGTCAGGTCTGAATACCTTGTCCAAACATTTTTTTTTTCTTCTGAGCACCAGTATGCCTGTACTCTGCCCTCTTTTTCCGATCATGACTTGAAGGTGCATGACAATGCAGTGACTACAATTAACTTCCATTTGTCATCTTCCTACACATCTGATCTTCCTGTAGTATCAATGGCCACCTTGACAATGTTCAATAAACTGCTAATTTGGATTTTCCTATCTTTCTATTTATGTTTGTGACTTCTGATACAAATGGCCGATGATATCTATGGGTATATTGTTCTAAATAAGATTCATGTGACCAACTACAACGTAATAGGCAGTTATCGAACCATCATTTCACCCCTCCCCCAAGGTAAAGCAATAGAGCAACATTTTAAAATAGTATTCATTATCCGTTATGTTACATTATATATCATGTTATGGCATATTTCAAGGCTTCTGGTCACCACTCTGGTCCTCACTTAGGTTTCTGAAAGAATAATTATTTTTATTGTCCAAGAACAACCAATCATAATAAAATCTAAAGCAGAAAATGCCAGTTGAGGAATAGATTTGAATCTTGTTGGTTAATATGGGGTAGGGAGAAGCTAAGGTTTTGGTCAAACTTGTATTTGGTCAATGACATTGTCCAGAGGATATAGCCATGTGGCCATATTAGATCAATGATTTCTCCAGCATCCCGGCCCTTTTGCCACTTGTGGCTGCATGGTGGGCAATTCCACAACCCTCAGGTGATTGGGATGGCAACCTGCTGCCATATGGCAGTTTACCATGAACCCTAGCTCATCCTTAGTATGAGGTGATACAGACTCACTCACTACTTATTCTGGACACTGTCATATACAAAGTATGTTATCTGTGAACATTGCAATGGATAACTCTACACAAGCCACGCTGGTTAAAAAAAAAAAAAGCTTAATGCACTTAGCTACAATGATCGTTAAATTACATAATGACTACTTTATTGTTTTTTTGTTTGTTTGTTTTTTTCACCCAATGAGTGCTGAAGATAACAATCACATGACTGTAAATAAAGATTGTTATGTCAGATAACACATGTGTTATAACTCAGTGATTTGAATCCTTTTATCTGAGACTGGCCAACTGAGCACAGTGTATACGTCAACAGCTTGTAGAGTCATAATGGAACAAGATGGGAAACAGATTTTACTATTACTATTTCCCAAACTGATAATCTCACTGCATTGCCTTATAGTTCCAAATCTGTTAAAATATGGAGCCCCCGAAATAAACCTAAAAATCCCATTTAACATATCTATCTACATAGCATAGGTTGAGCATAACAATCAATTGTGCTGCTTATGGCAGATCCTTGTTTGAAACTACTACATGATTAATGGTTATTGACCTTAAGAGGTATTGCAGCAGCTGCAGATATTGTTGCACAATACCCCTTTTTTGCTGCCGGTATCCAATCCTCCCCTACAATTAAAATGACAAGAGCCCCCCACTGTCACCCCTGCCAGGCCTGTCCCCAATGTTTGCATTCCTCACTGCTGTCATTCTCATTCTGGTGCTGACGCAGCAGGTGTATATAGCCTTGAGTTACACACCAGCCACGGCTGGTATTTGCATTCTTTTTGCTCACTTTGAGGCCGATTCATGGAAATTCAAACCATTTAAAAGTCATGATCGGCTCGTCTCATTATAGTGGTTCAGTATGAGGAGGTTACCAGTTTAGCTCTTAAATGCACATCTTAAAAGTCGTGAAAAACTCCTTCATGCCTGTTGCACATTCCTTTATTTGAGGAAAGTTTTTTTTTTACTCCCCATCAGGCAATTCAAATTTATATTATAGGTTGAGATGGTCAACTGTAAGAATGGAATTTTTCATCAGGCTCCTATCAGAGCAGCCCCTGACACCAACAACTATTATGTCTTAATTTAATGTGGATCTGTGCTTTGCCCATGCCGATCAAAGCAACTGATTTACTTAAATGCCAACACTCTTATCTACGTTATGACCGCAATACGCCTTTTTAAGTCTTCATACATGATTCCTACTGCCATGAAAATATTAACATTGCATGAGAGAACTAGGAATACACACCTGTGCACATCTCTAGTTTTCAGACCCAACTGTCAAATCTGGTCACTTTTTCTTGCTCCCTCGCCACTCCATTCTTACCAGTACAGGAGAAGAATCCCTAGGTAAGCTTCAGGTCAATCTGACTGGAGTTTACAATGAGCTAAGGACTTTCAAGGAAATTGGGTATTTGCAGGTAAAGGGCTGCATATAGAGTAGGACAGTATTAAAATGAGAGCGGATACCACTGTAGGCTAATATAAATAGATTGCCTGCTGACTTACATATAGGCTAGGATGATTTGAACTAAAGCAGAGTCCAGATCAAAAAGAAGTTCCAACCAAAAACAAACCGTGGCATTACAAAAACTCAATTTTATTGATTAGCAAAAAAGTAAATATGCATATAAAACCAAAACCTTCACCAATAAAAAAAGAAATGACAACATTGTCAAGTGCTGTAAAAACATAGCCTGGGCTCACAGACACACAGCCCCATACACGCAGATGCTAGCAGCAATGCATATGGTAGCAGCAATATCAAATGTGGAGAGCAGCAATAGCTGATTGGATGGAAATGTCCACAATGGGCTGCTTATACAGTACTTTTAGCAGAGTTGGTCTGCGGAGGTATGGCTTCAGGTGCTTCACTGTGTGCTATGACACTTTTCTAACAGGTCTGTGCCACACTTAATTTAAATCTCCTTAAATTGTTTGCATTGAATATATGATTTGGGTGAAACTAAGCATAGAGCTTCCTTAACACTTCTGAGCAGGGTTTAACTTGCAGCATCTGGTTCTATCCACTTGCATTTAAGCACTGTTGGAATCCTTTGCATAAACAGCAAGTATCCTTTCATAGTCTAAACCCTAACCACATTCAGTAGAGTCAGCAGCATCCATTCAATATGCATTGAATGTCAGGATACCATCAAGGAGCCTTAAGAAGCACCCAAGTAGACAAGCTGTAAATCTGGCTGTAGCTGCACATTTCAGTGCAACAATTATAGCTGCAAGCATGATATAGTATTATCAGTAGTAGAAAGTATACAAATACATCCCCATTCACTATTATGCTGCAAGCTCCAGCTGGACGAAGCAGTGCTGTAGTAGGCCTGTGTGTCTTTCGGTTGCATCATGTGTCTCAGTCTTGTGCCCTGGCATCACGCTGTCAAGCATTCAGTGTCAGGTCTATTTTTGAATGACACGTCAAGCATGGCCGCTATGGAAGGTGTGAAAGGCATTCCTGGGCTATTTGGAGCCTGGAATCAGCCAGATGTGTTTGGGCTTGGCCTTATTCTCATGTTCCAGTGTTAGGCTGAAGAATGTACAAGCCACTACAGAAAACACTGAGTTTCGCAGGCACTCGACTTCTAATAGATTCATACTGCCATGTTAGGGAACTTCATCAACTTGAATATATGCAAATATGACCCTATATTCAACAACAGCACTGTTAAAATATAATCTACGCTGCTGAGTAATCTGAAATTTTGAGGTCAGGCTCAAGTTTGAAAGATTGGTTGGTATAATTATCACATGCCGCCTAATCCTTTTACATTTTGTTAAAATAAAGAATATTGGCATACATGAACCGTATTTAAAGTAGAAGTAAACTCCTCTATCGTTTTCAGCCAAGGAAGCTGCCATCTTTTAATCTTCAACTGCTATAGTGCTGCACATGTGGTTCGTTATGACACCAGCCATTAGATGGTTTGATAGTTTGGCTGAGAGTACAGCCAATGTGCAGTTAGCATTCCCGGCATACCTTTTTTTTAACTGTTTAAATCGATGGGTTTACTTCCACTTTAAAGAGTAGCCTTTTATGGTCATTTTGTTAAAGCCTGGAAGGCCAATGAGTATCCATTTACTGATTTTGGTCTATTAAGGCATTATAAGCATCTGAAGTCTTTTTTTTGTGTAAACTAAAAAA